>NC_138202.1:174575872-174678372 GCF_964194415.1 Vipera berus
CCCTTCTCTGAAACTGTACAGTTTTCTCTCAATGTTTCTTTAAAATATAGTGCCCGTAACTGGACATAGTGCTTGAGATAGGTTGTAACCGAAGCAGATTAGAATGGAATGATTTCTTCTTATGATTTGGAACAGATATTTATGTTTGATACAACCTAAAATTAAGATTAATTAATATGGATGCAAGCTTAATAAGGCTGTACTTAGTTGGTTTCTGTTTTATGAAGGAATGTTGTCCAGGGAATCCTGTCACCTACCTAACTGGAAGGATGCACTTGTATTGGGGCTCTGCAAGTTTTTTAAAAGAAAGGTGGGGGAATCCCCCCCCCCGCTTGATTCAATAAAGCAGCTACAACAAGTATTTTCCGCGGTCTCACTTGTGTCTGCCTGCACAACCATTTTGATTCACATATGCGTGCCACCACAGATCTTTTGCTAAATTCGCACATGCAGATACAGGTCAAAGCAGTTTCTGAAGCATTTTTCTGGGGGGAAAATGTGGCTGTTTTAATTATTTGAACAGAGGTGTTTTGTACAAGCTGCAGCACTCCACAAAGCCCTATGTTCAAAACATTTGCCCAATCCTGGTGTTTCCAATAGAAAATGATTGTTCAGTCAATGTTAAACCTCTAGGAAAGCAATGCACCCTAACAGAAACAAAACCAAAATCACAGAGATATCTCTGCATATTGTTGTTGCACCCTGGGAGAAAAGATTTGCAGACAGGCTGAGAACAAAAATCTGCCTGCCATGTCCTGTGATTAAGAATCAATGGACAAAGTCAAAATGAAGGAAAACAGATCTATACATGGGCGACTTTATTCAGTCCCTGAGCTCTGCCAGATGCCAACAAATCCATTACTGAGAATGCATTTTGCACTAGAAGAGTCTCACAGCTATAGTTATGGGTTTAATAGAAGGAGCTCTGCTTGACGAGGAGGAAAATTCCACCTCCTGGGTATGATTTCCAGGGAAGGTGGGCTTTCCCCAAGTGTAAAGTAAATTGCTGAGAACAAGGAACCCAAATTACCAAAATTGCACATTTCCCCCACTCCCCCTTACTTTTTATGCTGGGCAATCAGATGGTTAACTCAATCCCTTCCTTTCTCCTGAGTCTAAATATTTACCTTTAGCCAACTGGGAGGCCCTTCTTGTTTCCCATTCCCCACCAAGCTCTGCCAGACATTTTTTTCCCCTCATTGTGAGATGATCCCATGTTATACTGGGGAGGTGTGATAGGTCTAAATGGGAAAGCCAGTGGGATCTATTGAACGAAGCCCACAACACTTCCTAAGAAAAGCAACCCCTCCATTGGTATCTCTGTGGATATGGCAGCTCTATAGTCTCCACTTGCTTTGCATTTTTGCAATTTTAGTCCATTCCTAGCACCTGCATTTGCTTTTTTTTAAAATTGCTGTAGGCTGCTTGTGGATAAAATAAAGGGAAGGAGAGGATAAAAATGGAGTAAACCAGAAAGTGGAAGGAAGGAAGGAAGGAAGAAAGAAAGAAAGAATAGAGGTTACAGTGGCAAGGTTGCCTTCCAACATACACACTACCTATTCAGAATCAAACTATATGCATATACAGTAAATGCCACAAACTGCTCACTTTACATTTTTTTTATTACAGGATAAGCACCATTCAGGATGTCACACAAGTTAAGGTGTGTTAAATTTTACTTTTGCATATTGCATAGAATTGAAGCAAACAAACACATTTAATTTTACTTCCCACAAGGCAAAAGAGGTGGTGGCATGCTATTTGTATAAATATAACAACATAACATAATATAACAACATACCAACCTAGAATTGGAGAGGCAGCATATAAATGTGGGTAAATGCTTTAAACACATGTAAAGAAGTTTGTCCTTTATTAAGGCCTATCTAGGCCATGCTTTCATTTATTGTCCTCTTTTTAAATGCTATCATATTGGATTTTTAAAAATTGTGTTGGTTTATATCTCAAAAGGTAGTGATGCAGATACGTACCAATGTGCATGGTAAATAGTAAATAATATGCACTCTTAATTACATAGTTTGACAAAAAATATCAGTACCATTTGGCTACTGGATACCATCACCTGTTCCTTTTCTGCCTAGCTTCTCATTTGTTCTGTGTCTTCTCTGCCAATTATGAAAGCTTTGGCCTCCATTTCTTTCTTCCAGACCTAATGGTTGACTTCTAATGTCTTCCTTCCTTGAAATATCTTGCCTCTCCCCTCTTTCCCTTGGTTTCTCAAGTTAAAGCCCTCCTATTACTTTCTCAGAGCAAAACCTACCTGCCTGCTTTCCTGAGTTTCTCTTAGTCAAACTTTTACCCAGCTTCTTCTGTTAAATTCCCTTGAAGCCTTCCTTCCTTCACAGATGTTGCTCTGCTTCTCAAAATATGAACAATTTCACATTTTCAATAGTTTTGATTGGCAATTTAAGCAGGGGAGAAACATCCACCTAACAAGCGTGTAGAACAGATTATACACACATCAGAAAGCATTTCTGTTTTTCATCCAAGTTCTAAACATCTTACACCACTGGTGTATTTTTGTTTAGCTCCATCTGAATAATAGTTGGGATCCATCTATTTGCTTTGAGGCAAAGGAAAATCAAAACATAAAGAAAAATAATAGCTTCTTTTTCTGAGATGAAAAATACACCCAGATTATGTTCCATCACTACTTTTAATACTCTTCTATAATCAGTTTATATATTCATGCATATTCTATGATGTCATGACAGGTCAACTAATTGCTACCCCAAAAGGTAGATGACACTCAGTTTACAGCCAATTGGATCACAGGTGCCTGTGCTGTTAGTCTACATGAATCCTGCAGTTGTGATTTGAATTACCCCTAGTAAGAATGCCTGCATGTTTAAACACTGGATATTCTAAGGTATCCCCCCTTTTTTGTTTGAGAAATGCAATATACGTGCAGTTAAATTTTAAACATGTTTATAGGAAATTGAAGGCTGGTTTACATATTATGTCTGCCACATGGCGGCCACTTTTAGTCACTTCACATGGCAGCTGCTGCTAAGCTGTTAATAGGCAGCATCTCCAGAGAAGTTTGGTGATTTTCTTCATTCTGTCATAAATATTCTGTAGCTTTCATTATAACAATATAAAGGAAGTTGCTTAGCTTGTGTGCAGATGAAAGTGGATTGATCGCAGATATCTCCAGTTCCAGTTAATAATTTAACTACTATATCACATTGGTTGTCATGTATGCTGCTCTCAGTCAGTCCTTCAAGATGTGCTGTGGAGTATTTCAAAAACAGCGGACCTGCTGACTTCTGAACCAACTAAACGTTGCCAGAATTTTAACTAATAGGCATCCAGCTGCTATCAGGAGCTAGTCCTGCATGTTGTCAGAGTGCTTTTAAGTGTTCATGAATGAACTCCTGGAGACTGTTAGTTATTTTTTATGTCTAATGTTAAGGATTCTGGACTATGATAGATGTTTGTGTGTTTATATATATATATATATAGAGAGAGAGAGAAAGGAGAAGGAAGAGGGATAATCTACCAATTACTAATCTTATTAGACTCATAAATATCAAAATGGAAAACTCAGCAAAATCAGAAGGTTGGAACAGCAAGATTGGATTCAAGATGACATGCATAAGACTATCAAGAGAACATTGCTGAATGTAAAACAGCATTGATCATTGTTGGTGTACGTTGCAAACTTAAGAGTTGTGTCATACAGAAAGAACATAAACAAAAGAATGCAAAATGGAATCTCAGTACAAACTCTTCCTTGTAGTTAAGATATATAATCTTGCCACATAGAACTAGTTTTTAGCAAATGATAGTGAATCAAAGCAAACGATATAAATAGTGTTCAGTGGCTTGTAGGTCTACTATAAGCTATCTAATGAAGTCCAGAAGAATTTTAAAAAAGCACCATAACTGCATAATCTCTAGTTAAGAAGAAAAGTGCTAAAGAAGTGAATTGGTAGCAGCCAAATCAACACTGAGATTTATTTCTGTACAAAAGATTGGTTTAAGGAATTGAGGGCCAATTGGAACATCAGGTTAGGATGGCACTCTCTACAGGCAGCCCCAGTTAAATTCCTTAAAGTGGACTCAAAATGGAAGACCCTAAGAACTGAATTAAAAATTAAAGATTAGGGGGGAAAATATGGATACAAAATTACCACGTAATGGAATGCTGTTAGGAATGCTGTTGTCCTGATTTACATAGTGACTAATAGAGATTTAGGTTAGCCTGGGCAAACCTGTTATCAAATCAGTCACGGCAGTCTTGGGTTTGTTTTTTTTGAGGTAGCCTCTTGGGGGCTTTTACCCAAGCTTTGAGCCAGACTGCAGAAGGGTCAAAGCCAAACCTTGGAGGTTTTATGCTGTTTGTCCTTCAGAGGCTGGGTTATATGGCTTAAAAAGCCTTGTGAGAGAGCTATGCCATAACTAAAGCAGCTGGAAATTTATAAAAATCTATATTTTGAGAAAGCTGCTTTAAAAAGAGCTAGAAAGGTAGCCGTGGAAGGTAAAGGGTGGGAGACTGAGGCATTTATAACTCCAAAAAAGCAGTCCAGACTTAAACCAGAATTCATTATTTGTAAAAAAAAAAAGTATTATTGGCCACCTTTCATCTTTCCATCTTTTGTGTAGAGTCAGATAACACCCAAACATCACAAGGAAATACTTTTCCTCTTCCCAATTCAATTTAGATCCACAGCTACCCTTTGTTAGTTATTTGAAATCATGATGGGGTTGTGGAGGGACGGAAGGAGGATCCGCTGCCATATGAGGGGAAAGCCAGGGCTCAGTCCGAAAAGCCAAGCCTCAAATGAGTCAGGAGGTAAGGAACAAGGGCAGGAGAGGAAAATGTCCACTGCCTTCCATATTAATCAACCATGAACTGATTCTAGATAGTGTAGCTAGGAAAACAGCCATACTACATCTGAAGTGTTCTAGGCTATAAATGAGTTCTTCCTCTTGCTTCTGGGCTGGTTGCAATGAAGCAGAGTGATTTTTGGTGTAGTTGAAAGCTCATTCCTTTTTCTTCAGAATCTCTAGCATGGACTCATGGAAAGGGTGTAACCTCATGATAGGTCCCATGTGCTGAGAAGCCAGGTTCAAAACTCATAACTTCCTGGGAACTCTGCATATCAAGCTTCCCGTGGATTATCTGGCACTGATTCCTAATGTGGCATTGGACTGGTGAGAATCACACAGCAAAGCTTTCCCAAAGCGTTGATAGTTACACTGATGTTGTGAAATAAGCTCTAATGCCAATAGGAACGGGGTGGTGGTGTCTACATTGCCGTCTTTCAGTGAAAGTATCAGAACTGCCACCTCATGCCTGCTCTCTGCAATCGTCTCGGTACCAGTCTGCCAAGGACCTCGAGAGGGAGGAGGAGCCTTTGGGGGACAGTGAAAGTTAAGAAAGTGCCTGCCTGAGATGGTGTTTCATGGTTGCTCTGTAAGCCAGCCTACAATCAGAGCGGCCGGTTCCAAAACATCTTCAAAATTGATTGGATGATGGGGGACAAGCAATGGGAAGTGGCTAAGCAGGGAAAAGTTTTCACTTGGGGTTTTGGCATGTAAATTTCAGTTCTGGCTTTGCAGTATTGTATTTCACTTGGCTTCTAATAAACTATACCTTTCTCAGCTTGATGGTGTTAAGGATCATTCTTACCTAAGGGCTCAAGTTGAGGCAGATCTGACATCAAGTTTCATTATTTGCCCCTACTTGGTCTCTTTCTATGGATGCACAAACTGAAAGACTGGGGCTTTGAGATCACGGGTGATCTATGATCTTTGTTTTCTACATTCTGATGACCAAAGTAAAAAAATAATCATAGTTTTAAGTTGGCCCAAATCAAAACAAGAAATGTTATGTTTGTAATTGTTTTTATTTAATAGGAAGTTCCCTGGATGGCATTTTATTTATATTATACAATTTCATTGCCTTTGTGAGCTACTTCTGTTCGAAATGTTCCCTTTCAATAAACATTCATATTTTGAAGACAAATTTGTTGCCTTGTGAAATTCCTTTATTTCCCCCATTGTTAAACTGATACCAATAGTAGCATACAAATACATATTTAAGTTAACTCTACTATCTGCTTAAATCCCCGAGCTGATGACTAGATTGATATTTGCACGGCAATAGTCTGCAAAGGTTTGAGGACACAAATCAGAGGGCAGAAACTGTAAGGTCTGCTATCTGTAACATTTTGGAACAAATATGTTAAGCTGATCTATTCAAAAAAGTTTAGAAAGGATTCAGATTTTAACAGAGACAAAGGGTAATGTTATCTGGCACAGTCTGGTCATTGCAGCAGAGTATCTGAAGGTTACATTTTATGTTTATTAGCATCATCCAGATGGCATTTTATGTCCTTAATAACTTTGTCCCTGACTAAGCCATGAACCTACTGTTTGACAAGCAGTAGAGAAAATATCCACCTGCTGTAAAGGTGGTTCCTTATGGCAGCTTGAAACCATTTCCTTTAAGGTGCTGACCCTTGTCTCACTTCATTATTTCTGCAGCAGAAAAGCCTCAGCAGCCAGGGAGACATTTCCTTTGGCTTGGCTGTCACCTCTCCACCCACCTCCCACAAAAGGCTTTGATTTAGAGCTTTCTGAAAACCATGTCAAGGAGGTCACTGAGCAGTCAAAGCCACCTAATACTATGCAGAAGAGTGAGGAGGAATATGAAAGCAATACTGGTCAAAGAGAAAGATGAGAACACCAAAAAGGTCTAATGATCTTATCACCACAGAAGAGAATTATCAAGGTTCTATGCCCTTCTGGGAAAGACAGCTAATTGTCTTTCATCAGCTGTGCAAGATTCTTTGCACTGGTAACAGTGAACATAGTTATTTCCCTAATTAAATTATAATAAAAATGTCATTTATTGAGCCATGGATGGCCACGAGGTGTGCATTTTTGTCCTTGCGCCTCACTTCCTCTTCCTCTCTTCATGCACCATAGGCCTATGTCCTGCTCAAGCTGCGAGACTGTGATTTAACGTCAGTTTAATAAACAAATTCTTAAACTAAAACTTGAACTTGATTTATAATCCTGGTGAATCATTAAATCACTCTTTCTCATTAGTAATAGGGAGTTCTGGTTTCAGCAGACAAGCTCTTTGACATGAAAATGGCCACTCAAAAGCCTTTTAAGTAACTTCTGCAAGTATGCTTTGAACAAGAGCATGGTGCATAGCATTCAGCACATCAGTTGAGAACTGATATTCTGTGACAGGCTGCTGGAGGCCCTTTTGTGCATATTCAAGAAATAAGCCATACACTAATACAAACTACCTCTGTATTACTGTCAAAGAACTATTTGGACCTATCCAGCTAGTCATAAAAAACTGAACTCCACTCAAAGTTATCCTTACTTAGATTTAAATCATTGAATGTCTTTGTTCCTCAATTACTTAACTATAAAATGGTGCCTTGCTTTTAACAAGCATTGGAATCTAGACAGGTATGATCAGAGTAAATCCACTGAAATAAGTGGGCCTAAATTAGTCTGATTAATGAAGTCCCATTATGTTAATTAAGCATGGCTCGCTGGACCAACATTCAACCCAAACATGATATAGGGATAAAGAAATACACAAATATATTCAGATGTAACAATGAGAAATGCCTTCCCTAAAGAGCACGGATAGAACTATTTTGATCTGACTTTTAGGAAGGAAGAAACAGAAAACAATCAACTCTTTTCCTGAAAATATCATCTCCTTCCTATGCTTCTCTATTTTTTATGTCAGTATACAGTAGAGGGAACTATGCTAAATTTTAGAGTGACGTAGCAGTAGATTAAACTCTGGTTTAATAGAATTTTCTAAATCAGGGATGGGGAGTACAAGGACTTTTAATGGCCAATGAGGGTGTTGTGGTGTTGTGGTTCAGCAATATTTAGTTTAGGTTCTCAGCAATTGCTCTCTAGGTTTCTCCCCCCAAGTCTCACCCTGTATTCTGGGTGGTCTTCAGAACTGCTGTATTTTGGATAACCTTCAGAGCTCTGGGATCTCTTGTAGTCTTGGAAGCACTTTCATGTCTGATGGCCTCCACTGATCCCATGAGAAACCTCGGTAGCTACACAGTGCTCCTTACTTCACAAGTAATACAGAACAAAGCAGTGGACACTGGGGGTTCAGGGGTGGGGCAGAGCTATTTTTCCCCATGCCTAAACTCTTCAGGCAGAAAATGCAGCTTCTGAGACAGAGATGATCAGAAAGTTTTGCTTGATATTGCCCATTGTACTCATCACCACAGCTGGCAGGCAGTCAATCTCAAATGTGAAGGAGCCTTCAAGTGTCCATTTGTCAGAAATTTGTTCAGGAATTAAAATATTTATCTTGGATGCTTTTGACCAGGGTAAACACTGGAGAACAACTCATCCTCCCATCCCTCAGGCAGGTAGGATATCGCCATATGTAAAGACTCCCTGAAGAAGCTCATCTTCTGTTGGATACATTAGCATATTTATGTAGTTTTCTTGGCAACAGCATACTTTGCCACTGACGTATAGAGGATTTTGTTTTCAAACTTTCCAGTGTAGTCCACACCCATGGCTTTCACGGATGTTCTCCTTCCAAGTACTAACCAGGTCCAATCCTGCTCAGCCAACATTGACTAAATGCTACCACCTGCCATAATGGTGTGAATGTGTTAAAAAAATACATTGAAAAATGATAATGATTTAGAAAGAGAGATGAAATTGTTCCCAGAACAAAGAAATTATTCATAGCTGCATTTTAACATAAAGGTTGCATTCAGCATCAATTACTCAAAATCGGCTGCTTAAGGCATTTTGCTATTGAACTGAGGAGCAAACAACATAGTCCTTCCCAGGTCTAAGTGCATAATATCCCAATTTGGATTGCTGACAAAGAATTAAAGGGAGACTGATATAGCTATATATTTGGGTCGACGAGGTTCTCAAAACACTCAAGACATATAGATATAGATATATAGATATAGATATAGATGTATATGTGTGTGTGTGTGTGTGTATGTGTGTGTATACACACACACACACACACACACACATACACACACACACACACACACACATATATATATATATATATATATATATATATATATATATATATATATATGAAAATTGATGATATCTCTGTAATTTTATATTTTATACTTTTATGCTAAAACACAGGATATGTATAGACATGGCTCAGCATGTCCAGTGAATTATGGCTTATCTGGGAATTTAAACACAAAGATTATAAAGAGTGGGCTGAAACATTGCCAGGAGTACTAAAATTAGTGTTCCTGCTATCAAACTAAATATATGTTTTTTAAAAAGTAATAAGAGGGAGTCGTTATTGAAACTGCAATCATCCTTTGCAATAAACACTGTTTTCCTTAAAAGCTGCTATACAATAAAGCTAAATCAGGACTTGGATGTTCTGCCCTTATAATTAAAACAAGTCTACAGAGAGAAAACCTACTAATTTTTCTTTTAAAGTTGAGTTTCATTGTGTTCATGCAGAAATGTGAAGAATTATTCATCACAGGCGTCAAAGAGCTTTAAAGGCATTGTAAAGAACACAGGTACAAATGTTTCTTTCACAAAGAAGCCTGTGGCCACTCTTAGCCCAGTGCCAGTGGTCACCCAGAGCCTCAATGAAAAGCTGTTTGGAGAGGCATTATTTGTAACATTTAAGAGATATTTTATGATTATATATTGCGATCAAGTCACCACTCAAGTGGCTTGCAATCTCACATTCCACCATAAGAAACAGAAGAGAAATAAAAAGCAAATACCATTATGAGAAGAACTTATGATTATGGTAGTCCTGCATATTTAGTGTGCAACCCTATTTTTCCCATAGATGAGTCTTAATATTCAGCTATGGAATTTGAGAGTATTCCTTGATTCTTTTGCCATAACTATAAAAATTTGAACATGATTACAGTATGTTCACTTTGCTGTCATTTACCATGCCTTGCTTACAGCACAATAAGATTCCAGCAACATATTCTGTATAGGGTTAGTCTTGAAGAGTGGCCCAAGAGCATGATGTAAATTAGGACAGAATTCCAGTTAACACAGAGAACAAATATTACAAAAATATTTGTGAATACCAAGTGTTCTGGCTAGAACATCCACTACCTCCCTCTTATGAAGCCTCAGGATATTAATGGGATCCCAAAGATGCTTTTTCACGAGGCAACTGGAATTTATTGTTTTTCTTTGAAGAGATTTCACTTCTCATCCAAGAAGCTTCTTCTGCTCTTGAATGAGAAGTGAAATAAGAAAAACAAGAAAGTCCAGTTGCCTCATGAAAAAGTATCTTTGGGATAACTATGACCTGGATGACTGAGAATCTCCATAGATATATTAATGGTATAAACCTGAACTTCCAAGAAGATTATAGTTTCATATAGAAATAGGGTGTTGTGGCTTTTTGTATGAGCCAGGGCAAGAGACTGCCACATGAAAGGCTAAGTTTTACTTTGCTAGAGATCCTCAAACATATGATGGGTACATCTATGAGAAGTCATTGTAGGTCTGGCACTGAGATCAGGGTTGAATAAGGATTCTTAAAGATACCTTCCAATTCTTTCATTCCATGATTCCAGATGTTACACCCTGGGGATATAAGAAAACTATTCAGGACTCCCTACAATAAATTCCATGAAACTTCCCAGCACTCTGGTCAGGGAATTACATCCAGATATAAACTGAATTACTGTATCAGTGGTTCTGTGGTACCATCCCTTCTTAAGAGCCTGTGATTTCAGAATGATGTCTTTCTTATTGCCTCTCTTCTGAAAGAGCATAATTAAGATTATTTAAGTGCCTAAACCCCAATTCAAAGTGATTTAGAAACCAGAGATCTCCTGAATTTTGGACCTGGCTTGGCCACCACTCTGTAAAGCAACTTTCCCCAGGAACAAGACCTTTGCTACCAGATTATAGCTCCATCCAAGGGGGGATAGGTGGTCACACAATCTGCAGAAATAGCTTGCTCATACTTTGAAGTCCCACAGACTAAAAGCGATCAAACAGAATCAGCTTTCTGGGTACCTTCAGACAACAAAAAAATGTAAGTAACAGTGGAAGAAAGTGTTCTTTTTTTTTTCTTAAAGTAGCTCATCAATATATCATGAAGCTACTGAGATAATACAAAGAGGGTAGATAAAGTTGGTTTTTCCTTTTGGTTTGACTAAGTTATTTGGTTCTTTTTTCAATTTATTTCAATAAACAGCAAAAGTTGTGTAATTCTGCGTAAGTCCTCATATCTCCCTTTTTGATTCATATGTGCACTCAGGATTAACAGCAGCAGTTGAAATAGTAATAATAATGCCTATTCCAGGTCTTTGGGAAGGACTTGATAAGTCCATAAAAATGCCAAATCCAGTCTGGAGAAGATGATCACTGATATACCTGGGCATTCTTCAGGCTGACATCAAGCACACTGAAATCAAAAAGGTCAGATGTGAACAACCAGTTCTCTGTGTGGATGCCGCTTCTGGAAGTCCATTCTGGGCCTGAGCAACAAAAAATTAGCTACCAGTTCTCCCGAACTGGTGCGAACTGGCTGAATCCCCCCATTGGTTAGAAGTGAATACACCATGAGAATGAAGAAGTCCTTAAAGTCCAAATGCAGGAGAGGAAATACTATCAAAGCAATCAACACCTGGACAGTTGCAGTCATTGGCTACACAGCTGGAATAGTGGACTGGACTCAAGCAGAACTAAAAGCCCTGGATAAAAAGACAAAAAAAAATTAATGACAATGAATCATGCCCTTCATCCACGCAGTAGTGTTGACAGACTGTATTTACTAAAGAAATAGGTGGTTGTGGAATGTTGCAAGTACACCAGATAGTTGAACAAGTTGAACAAGAAAAAAGGACATTGGAAGAATAATCTGAAGGACAGTATGTAGCGAGTATATATGAAGGCTTACTGAACACCAGAGAGACTAAACTGGCCTACTAGAAAAACTAAATAAAAAATAGAAAAAAGTCATGGCAAGGCAAAGTATCACATTGCCAGTACATTAAAAAATGTATGGCAAAACAACTAACAAGACCTAGCAACAGCAGGAAATGTGAAGAATGAGACAGAGAGGCTAATTCTGGCTGCACAAGAGTAAGCCTTAAGAACAAATACTATACAAAGTCAGAATTGATAAGATACAACAGATAGCAAATATTGCCTCTACAAAAGAGCTGAAGAAATAGTGGACCACTTAGTTAGCTGCTGCAAGAAGATTGCACAGACTGACTACAAACAAAGGCATGACAGAGTAGAAACAATGGTGCCTTGGAATATCTGCAAGAAATACCATTTGCCTACAAGCAAGGGTTGGGGAACAATTAATTAGCAATTAAACAATTAATTAGAACAATTAATCAGTGGAACAACCTGCCTCCAGTTTTTAAGAAGAGACTGGACAGCCATTTGCCTGAAATGGTATAGGGTTTCCTGCCTGAGCAAGGGGGGGTTGGACCAGATGACCTCTAAAGTCACTTCCATCATCATCATCATCATCATCATCATCATCATCATCATCGTCATCGTCGTCGTCGTCGTCGTTGTTGTTATTGTTATTGCTATTGCTATTAAAAGCAGAGTAGAAATAAAGTGGGGTAAAATAATGAACAGTAAGATAAGATAGATAAGATAAGATAACCTTTATTGTCATTTTTTTACTGTGGGCACAATGGCACACATCAAAAATTAAATTTAGTTGCCCGCTCTCAAAGTGAGACACATACATGACACCCCCCCAAAACATACTACATACAACATATGTATAGACCCACACCCCTACATATACATAACAATAAAATATTAAATACTGTCCATCTTGAATATATAATGGAAGAAGGAAGCCTGAGAGTTCACAAGGTTAATGCTGTATGGAATGAAACTATGGCTGAATCTGGATGTTCTGCTACAGATACCATGAAGCCTCCTCCCAGAGGGTAACAAAGAAAACAGGTCATGAAGAGGATGTGTAGTGTACCAGATAATCTTATGGACCCTGCTCAAGCAACGCTTCTGTGCTATGTCCTGGATGGGAGGGAGGGAACTGCCAATGATCTTTTCGGCCATCCTCACCACTCCCTGCACTGCCTTCCTGTCTGAAGCAGTGATGCTTCCAACAGACTGTGATGCTGTATGACAGGATGCTCTCGATCGTCCCCCTGTAGAAAGTGGTCAGGACAGGGGAAGGAAAATGTGCTTTTCTCATGCGATGCAGAAAATGCAGGCGCTGCTGTGCCTGCTTCACCAGTTTCTCACTGTTGAGCGACCAAGCCAGTCTACTCATTAGCTGCACACCCAGGAATATGATGCTGGTAACCATCTCCACAGGTGAATCAATAATGCACAGAGAAGTTTACCTGTGCCTGCTTTTTCTGAAAACGACAATGATCTCTTTGGTTTTTCTGGTATTTAAAACTAGGCTGTTTTCCTTACATCAGTTCACCAGTGAACAGTAATAGAATTGAAGAATCAAACAGCCAAACCATCAGAAGCTATCAGGATGAAGCCTACAAGTATTCACAGTTGGATAACATCAAGCATGGACAAGTTAAAAACCAAAGGAATGGTGGGGGAAAAAAGCCATCAACACATGGGTCATACCTGAGATACGTTATATTGCTGGAATTATTAACTGGTCATAAGCTAACCTGGACAGTGTGGACTGGAAAACAAGAAAACTGATAACTGTTCATTATACATCCCCTAAGTGATATTGATTATACAAACTGGTTATAAACAATGATATAACACAGTTGTCAAAATGATTCACTGGAATGTCTTTAAAAATTAACATGTATCATTAATGAAAAATTGGTAGGAATACAGAGTCAAAAATAAGCAGGTTGACATATTGTGGGATTTCTGAATACAAACTGATGAAGTATTGACTCATAACATACCAGATATAACTGGTTGAAAAGAAGAAAGTGTATATAATTGATGTGTAATACCAGGAAATAAAAGAATAGAGGACAAAAAATTGGAACGACTCACAGAGTATCAAGATCTGAAAATTGAATCTGAAACATTATGGCATAAAATGGCTGTGGTGGTCCCTGTGGTTATTGGCACACTGGGTGCCATACCAAAACATCCTGGAGAGCACTTATCTATGCATTGACAAAATTTCCATCAATTGCAAAAGATCACACTGCTTGGATCCACATGTATACTCTGCTAATACATTGCAACATCCTAGGTCCTTGGGAAGAACCTGGTGCATATTATGGCCAATACCAGCTAAAGAATTGTTATGAACAAATAATTTATTAAACTTATATGTCACCTGACTCTCAACAAACTATTCCGAAAGGAAGAAATGTAAAAGAGAAACTTTTTAAACTGCCATCAAATAAACAAGTCATTCTAGAGGCTAAAATAAACTTTGTATTCACCTTAAAACAAGGACCTTGTACTCTGACCTTCCCCAATTGGCAATTAAAATAAGTTCCATATAGTTCTCTGGACTGGTAGGGAAGGAAGAAAACGTCTCATCATGCCAGTCTCCAGTACGGAAAAGACCACAGAGAAGATCCTCGCCACCATCTCTGAGGACTCATCAAACTGGTGTAGGAGACAGGTTTTTTTTTAATCAAATTCTGGCCCAAGTATTTTAGCAAATACACAGCATTCTGAATTGTGCCCAGAAACAAATTAGTAAGCAGTGCAGACCTTGATGGAGAAAAGTAACATTCCTGTGACTCCCTACCAACTTTTCGTTGCCACTTCGTTGCATCCATAACCATTTCCACAGATGCTACAGATATAGTCCTAGAGTTTATTGCTATAATTCATTCCTGATGTAACTGTGGTACCTGTTTGTCATGACCAAGTGTGCTCTTTCTAGGTAGGGACACAGTAAATGATTAGGTTAAGATATCCCTGGCAACAGCAGTCTGAGCATGCTGTTGAAGAGCCATCTCTAAAACACACATCTGCTGCTTCAAAGGAAGAATGACTGATTCTTTGCCTATTTGTCTTCTGATTGGGGGCACCTCCATCTTGTCTAGATTGTCTGAGTCTCCTTTTATTACCCTCTATCCATTCCAGTACTGTCTCCAGTCACTAATTCAAAACATCAACAACTTTCCTGGTAATAGAAGAAAAGAAGGAATAGCGCTGTGTGTCATCTGCAGATTGGTCTAAATGCATCCAAAATTCTCAGATGATTTCTCTCAGCCATTTCACAAAGAGGGCGGGGCTAGCTTGCTCTCCCTTTTAAGTCAATGAATCCTATCTTAGGAAATAAAAGAGTGTAACTGAATGAAATTGCATAGCCCTCCTTCTCTTTTGAAATGCCTTAAGGTTTTTTTTCCTCAGAATATTATTGTGGCATAAACGTTTGTTAGTTCTTCAAAGCTTGCATAACAGTGTGCCAAAATGTGCTACTTTTGCTTCAGTGCTCTTCAAAGCTCAAATATGTTGTCACATGCCACATATGAGGGTACAACTGTATGTCAATTCTTTTGTACAATCTGAAGTTCTTACCAATTTACATTTCTGTCGCTCCATAAATCAAAACTTCACTTTACACATTTAAACAATTTCTGGGGAGATTTTGGATCAGAGCAGTTAACCTTTGCCAAGATTCCACTAAGTGCAAATTGAGACATATGAGATATACAGCAGTTCATTTTTGTTGTATAAGATTATAGCTTCTACAATGCTGCACTGGGCCTGGCTCCAACAAACGCTCTCAGCATTCACACTAGTCCCACTTCATCAAGGAAATGGTACTCGCAGTAAGTGGCCAATGTCCCAGTCTAGACGACTACTTGGAACAGGTTCCTCATCTCTAGAGATTGGGCAAAAAATACACACCAGGTCATTCAGTCTCTTTTCTGCACTCTGATAATCACCGTTGGCTCTAATCTTTCACAACTGAGGATGAAAACTTCTGGAAGGTAATTGTAGAATTGGAGCAGCAGATTCACCAACTGTTGCGTAGCATTCATGCTGTTTGTGAACTGTGCATGCTAATTATGCTAATAGCATGAAGCATATATATGCTAATTATCACATTGTTCTCCGTCGCAGGTTTATTTTCAGTAAGGGGCTTGCTGTTGCCCACACCCAGAGAAGACCCGCAATGTCCTGTCTCACTCACTTCCTTTATGCACCATAATGCTCTGTCTTGTTAAAATAGCCTTGTAAAACCTGTTCCAGGTATTAAGTTTTTATGTTCTTTGGCTTTTAAAATCTGTACAAAAGAATCTTGCCAGTTTCTTGGTCACATGTGGCAAGTAAGAATTGCCACCAGCCAATCAGCAGAGAAGGCACTTCAGGTCTCCTGATCTGCCCTGCTGGCCTGTGTTGTCCACCATAACTCTACATTTTCCACACTGGAAAGCTGATGCTGTGACTATCTCCTCTGACCTTAACCCTGCAAGGAAAAACTCCAGGAACCTAACAGATATCAAGTTTAACACGATATTTCCCCATCCCAGGAAAAGCTCTGGAGTGCTACACTTCTTATTGGCCAGTCTCTCTCTTTCTCTCATTCAAAGTATACAATAGAAAAAGAAGTCAGGCACAGAAGCGGAGGTGGACAGCAGTGATGGTGAGTGGCAGCAGAAGAATGGTAAGTGGTAGATGGAATGGGGAAAGAACCCTAAGACATTTCCATGCTGATTTGCCTCTTGATTTAAAATTGGTGTTGCTCGCTTCCTCGAGTTCTTTTGTGTTTCATCATTCTGCACCATATTTCTTTTATCAAGCTTGAGGGTTGGTGGTTGGGTTTATTATTTTTTATTTTATTTTATTTTTTAAGTCAGGGAAGAATCAAGGAATATTGTCACAGGCCATGTTTAGCTCTCTCTACAATTAATCCCAAGACATTCTATACCAACTTTTTGAATCTGAGATGTAATGTATCATGGAAAAAAAATCTTTGGAGAAATAAAAAGTGTAGCTGTTAATTGTATAACAATGTACCAGATAGCTCTGATTTCTCTCAATAGAGGTTTGGCCTTAAGTTCTGCTGAGTTAATGAAAGAAGCGGTCTTTATGTCATATAAATATGGTGCCTCTTACTAAAAAAACAAAAAAACAAAACAAAACAAAACAAAAACAAAAACAGATCACATCACCACAACCCAGCATTTTCTAATAGCAGAAGCAAGACTTTCCAGAAACAAATATTTATAGGGTAATGATAACTATTGCCACTTTTAAATACTTGGGGAGGGGGGGACAGTGTGCATGTGTCTCTCCCTCTATTCGCTATGAAAATTCTAGTTCTTGTATGGTTTGAGAAAGAGAGAAGAAAGTCTTCCTTTAGTCACCAAGAATGGTCAATAAAGGCTTTCATAACCAAGTATTTATACCAGGCTGTAGGATTGGGGGAATCTACTTTTGCTCAATGGGATTGAAGTCAAAGGGATAACATGTCTGTGTGATCACTGTAAGTTAAATATACATGCAATTAGATTTAATGGGAGAAAACTCCCTTATCTTTGGCCAGGACACTGATCTCCCATCTTAAGTGTGACAGGCTGATTATTACTGAAAATAATAAAATGCCTCTCTGTTTAGAAAAAGGAATGGGGAGGAGGAGGAGGAGGAGGAGATGGTATTGGAGGTATTAGACTGTACTGGCCATAGTAAGATTTGTGGTGAGATATTACTATAAAAATAATCATAATACATTCTTTCTTTTCTGCCTCACCCATTGAAACCAGTGGACTATTACAGGAAGGCATTGATAAGTAAAAACTGCTTTGCATTTCCCTGACCTATCAAGATCTCTGGTCAATAAATGAGCTTGAAATAGGTGTACATGATGCGGTTGTGATCTGCCATGACTAATGCCAGACTGGGGTGCGAAATTTATTCAGCCATGATAAAATTGCATTCTTTGCCAAAATTGCATTCCAAGTGAGCAGAGAATAGGAAGAGTTATCCTATGGAACATGCTAATCAATATACAAAAGTTGGTAGGAAAGCCATGTGCATTACTGAAACACGGTTTTACAGACCAGGTCTTACAAAGAATGAATTTTGTAAAAAAAAAAAAAAAGATAGAAATCCTGAATATGCAACGTCATTTTACTTTTGCCCTTTTTTACTGAGGGTCTGCAGTTCAGAGTAACAGAGCTCACTTTTGACTTCTCTAAATTGCCGATCATAAATCCATTCAGGGAACTGGATTTTCATAGGCAAGCCAGCTTCCCTGCAACTTACATGGGCTTCACACATTTAAACTTTTCTTTGTGGCCCACATAGACTGCAATAGCACTCTTCTATTCAGTTAACAGTCCCCATACAATCATGAAATTATCATTTGCATTAACACAACACTTTTGCAAATTCAGTGCCCATCAGTGGTGGTGAGACTGTCCCTTCTCTTTATTCTCACTGCAGTTTTGTAAACCGTTCACTGTTATACAAAGGTCACACAGCACATCGGTTCTGTGTGGATAGGCATTTTCTGCATCATTCTTTTCGTATCCCAACTCTTCTAAAGAGCTCAGGGCGATAGCATTAAAAAAAAATCTATTCCAAATGATCAACAGCAAGAGATAACAGACTTGTTAGTTCCATGTCTGAGTAACAGCTGAACATGGATTATTTTTGTCCAATATCACAATCGCCTATGAGTATTGGAAATGATGGTTAAGTCAAAGTGGGGAGACCCAGAATCGAATCCAGCTATGCTATGGCAATTCACTTCCAGTTAGCCATTCTATCTCAGCTAAGGGTTGCTGAAGAGGGGATATAGTGAATGACCCTGAGCTTCAGGCTTAAAAGTGTAACATATACTGTAAATCCAACAAGTAAATAATTCAGAACTTTTCTAGAAATATTTCCTTCCTTCTTTATCAGTAGTGATAGCTAAGTCATTAGAATCCAAAGACTCAGGTTGCACCCAACGACAAAATATTGTAATTTGGCAGCTCAAAACTCAGTTTTAATAGTAGGGTATTTTTTTAAGCGATACTAAACTAATACATTTGACTCATATTACCCACTGTAAACTTTTTTAACCTGTGGCTCACTTTCAAAAATAATAAACGTAACTGTTCCATAAAAATATCTGAACACAGAAGAGCCAGAAAAGTGAAGGACATGAACAGATGGCGTATCAATCTTCCACATTTATACAATTTGTTTTTTTAATGCAAATAGTGTGGGTTGCCTGCTCTTGCCTTGGATATTGTTCCAAAGATGAGCACATTTTCTTATCTTTTTGGATCAATGTGACATTTGCAGTTATCATAAAGTGGGAACCCATTTAATGATGTTAATGCTGCCTTAATGTAAAAATAAAATCACCTCCTTTTCATAAAGCAAATAGATTAAAAATCCCCAAGAGACCCTTGAAATCTGTGACATTTGCAGTCCCCGGTGCCTTGATTATACAGGTAAAAGGTATCTTAAAAGCATTGTTTACGCTCATTAATCAGGCCATTAAGTAGGCAGGCACAGTAAGAGTCTCCCCAGTCAGAAAATGCACCTATAAAATTGTATTATTAAAAGGGCTAGTGTGGAGCGGAGCCCACTGAGATAGGTCATAGCGGTGCTTATGAAATCGAAGCAACCAAATCTACTCTCTAGATTCAGCTCTTTGATGGATGAAAGCAGAGAATCCACAACAGGCTCTTGCCACCACGGAGCTGCTGGCAGTATTTATTCCAGCCTCTGCATTTTGCTTTCATTCTTCCCTGTCCCACTCCCAATTGCTTCTTCCTAGCAATGGATTGACTAATAAAAAGAAGATTGCTAATTGCCAGCGAAGGCAATTACTGCTACCCTATCTTTATTAACTAAAGTACCAGAAAACCTTGCAAATTGTAAGAATATACCAGTGAACTATATAACACTATATATAAAACACACAAAGAACATACTAAGCCTACGTAGATAGTCCTCGACTTACGACCACAATTGAGCTTCAAATTTCTGTGGCCAAGTGACACATTTGTTAAGCAAGATTTGCCCCATTTTGCCACCTAACTTGCCACGGTTGTTAAGTTAATAATAGAGTTGTTAAGTGAATCTGGCTTCCGCATTTGACTTTGCTTGTCACATGATTGCAAAAGGTGAGTACATGCCCTGGAAACACTGCAACTATCATAAATATGAGTCAGTTGCCAATTGTCTGAATTTGGATTACACAACCCCGGGGATGCTGCAACGGTTGTAAGTGTGAAAAGTGGTCATAAGTCACTTTTTCAGTCCCATTGTATGGTCACTAAATGAACTGATGTAAGGCAAGGACTACCTGTTCTAGCATGTTACATAACTTTGGGGAATCATATCAAAAGATAGAGCCTTGGTGGAGCAGTGGGCTAATGCTTCCTTAAGTAACACCAGCTGCCTGCAATTAGTGCAGGTTCGCATCCCACCAGGCTCAAGGTTGACTCAGCCTTCCATCCTTCCGAGGTAGGTAAAATGAGGACCCAGATTGTTGGGGGCAATAAGCTGACTTTGTAAAAATGCCACTTGGGGGGGGGGCAAAAGCCGTAATAAGCAGGTATATACATAGAATGAAGGCTATTGCTAAGCACATTGTGCTTTAGATTGTAAGCCGCCCTGAGTCTTCGGAGGAGGGCGGCATATAAATGGGATTTTAAAAAAAACACACATAAAGAAATACACAATGTATTCTTCCTACAGAAAGACAGGGTTGGCTGTAGCTGGGATAAAAGTCTAATAAACAAATAAAAAAACAAGCAAATAAACAAGTAAATAAATAAACAATTTTCAGACATTGCCTTTTGTTTTTTACGTTTCTGACTTCCCAATTTTTTTGGAAATCATCAACTCTATCCTACCTCAACTTTCTTAGCTTTCTCCTTGCTCTAGCTCCTTCCATCTTCCTCCAGGTCTTTCTTTGTAATTTGACTCTCATTCATTTTCTTTAGGTGACCAATCACCCTCAATGTAGTGGTCATTTCTCTTTTTCCTTGAAGTAACATTCTTTCAGCACTCCCCTATTCTTGACTCTATCTTTCTTTTATCATACACACTTCTTGCATAACTTAGTCCAACTTTGTTGTTGTTAGCTGCGAAGTCATGTCCGACCCATCGCGACCCTATGGACAATGTTCCTCCAAGACTTCCTGTCCTCTACCATCTTCTGGAGTCCATTTAAGCTCACGCCTACTGCTTCAGTGACTCCATCCAGCCACCTCATTCTCTGTCATCCCCTTCTTCTCTTGCCCTCAATCTTTCCCAGCATTAGGCTCTTCTCCAGTGAGTCCGACTACATTTGACTTATTTTAAAGTTTTTCATGACATACTGAACACTCACTTCCATTTAACAAAATGGGCAGGCTCTTAGTCATAACCATTTCCATTTTTTTCCAAACAAGATTAATTCCTCAAAACATACAATACGTCCTAAAATTTCTCCATCTACATTCCTGTCTTTAGTAAACATCCTAATGAAGTATGCAAATGCATAAGCTTGCTCTAGTTTTTTACCATTATGTATAATTTGCAGCCGTTCATATTTCTGTCAGAGACAACTAATCCTGTCTTTGAGACATTGTTTTTTCAGATCCATCTTTTCTGCTGCAATATACAAACTAACATTGGCTGTAAATTATCTATATTCTCACCCAACATGTCATTATCTGGGCATAGAAGTATGTGTATATTCATGTCCCCAGCCAAGATACTCCCATTGTCACCTCAAACACTACTTATATTGTTAACCATAAACATTTAAGACACTGAGAAGTAAAGTACAACTTGTTTTACTCCCTGCTCTATATTGAACCATTCATCTATATTTTAACATTTCTCCATTTATACCATCTACACATGCAGCGTTACTGTTTTTTAATATTCTTACATCATTTCTCTAAAATTAACATGTATAGCATTTGTCTTAATTTGATTCTTCCACATACCATTTCCTTTCTGTAAGAATTTCTGTACTATTGCTTCCAGAATGCACTTGCTTCAGTTTCATTTCAAATGATTTTATTACTGTTATTTTAATTCTATTAACTCTGTTTTGGGTTCTTTGTTTAGCCTTCACCCACTTTCAAAACAAATCATTTCCATTAAAACTGCTCTCCATTTTTTTGCCTCTTTAATCCTAACTATTCCTTGCACTCATTGATTACATTTTATACAATTATCCTTTTCTCCAGATACACATTATACAGTATTTTCTTTCATCCTTATTCTTTTTCAGCAAGCATTCTTTCCCATATTTTCATCTGGTATAATTTAGCACATTTCTATAAAATACATAACATAGTTCCTTTCACTCAAACGGCTTCCACATCCTCTTTCCTTACATCTACATTTCATTTATTCTGTTGAAAAATTAATCTGACTTCTAATTCTTTTTCATATTGGACTTTTATTTTCTGTTCCTGCACTTATTCCTCTTTCTCTCCTATTTCTTATACTTCTTTCATTTTTTAACTTCATTTCCCCCCCCCCCCCTAAAAACGTGTCTGCACCACATCCCTTTTAGGACCTCCCAACATTCTTGTGTTTTTCATCAATTTTCTCAATCTTTTATTGAAAATATTCTTAGGTTT
Organism: Vipera berus; assembly: GCF_964194415.1. Taxonomy (NCBI): domain Eukaryota; kingdom Metazoa; phylum Chordata; class Lepidosauria; order Squamata; family Viperidae; genus Vipera; species Vipera berus. The sequence goes on from NC_138202.1 coordinate 174,598,390, forward strand.
ATATTCATTTTCTTGTCTGGTGTATATATGAATAGACTTATATTTACACTGCATTATTGTAGTTTCCAACAATGCAGTGTAAATATAAGTCTATTCATATATACATGACAAGAAAATGAATATAAACCTAAGAATAGAGCTTTTTCTAAAATATTCACTAAAGTGTCACACATTCATTCATTCTTGGCTCTCTGAATGACTCAATAACTTTTTCTTTTATTCCATGATTTCACTCCCCACCCATCTAGTCTTTTCACCTAGCATATAAAAGTCTTTCCTGGATTGCATTTACTCATAAAGGTGCAAATTATTACAAAACTAATCCCTCTTTATTACAATTGCAGAATGCATTAAATTATTTTGTAATATAATTTTTTTCTATCTAATTTTTTTTATCATTGAATTTAATGCTTAATATGGAGGTTTTCACTGTGTGGTTATTTATTATTCTATCCTGGAGAGATATCCAATGTTTTGCTCAAGGTGCTACCTACTATATTTTCTAGTTTGAAGATATTAACCAGCAGAAAACAAGGAATACAAGCATTTTATTTCTTCCTAGTCTCTCTCAGTTTTTCATTTATTTATTTTTCTGACTTGCTTTAGCATCTGTTCTATTTTTTTTAGATTCCAATTTATGTTAATGTCAAATACTATTTTCATAAAAGTTTTGTATTAAGTTTTTATTTATTTGATGGATTTGCCTCTCTTCTGTTCTAGACCCATAGTATGGATATATGCATTGATCAAACTCTGCAATAAAGCCGTTTTGATGTCATGATGTCTTCCTGCATCATGATTTCTCTTTTATTTGCATACATGTATACTATGACAAATATGTAGTACAGAAATTGTTTTATTATCTTTCAATCATGTGATTATTTATCATATTTAGTTGTAGCAGTGCTTTTTTTCTAAAAAAAAAGGTGCCGGAACTCTCATCTTGTTCATCTTTTATTTATATATTTATTTATATAATAAAAAATATATATTCAATTCTTAACATAAAATTAATTTATTGTATTTAAGGCAAATGTTCATAGTAATTTCCAAAGTTTTGTCCAATTCTCGTCCGGCAAATCTTTGAGATTTGAGCCAAGTTTAATTCATAATTGCCTTTAGTTTTTTCATCTGTTTTTGGCTTAGAAGAAGTAATGCATCTTTCAGGCATTCACCAAATAAACTCCTTAAATACAAACAGCTCATAAGCCAGACCTACCTATATTAGCAACCACATTATTGATGGCTTGTACATACCATTTTAAAGATATGATCACATTGGTTCAAGTGAATGAGATGCTCCTATAACCCAAAATGCATGCTATTAATTGTGGGATAGCTCCCCCATGTTTATATACTGCAGGTGTGTATAGTAAAGATGGATTTTTTTTGTCTACTTGGAAAATGATGTGTTGCACTTTAATAGAGGAGACAACTTTTGCATATATAGTACGACATATATTGAGTTCTTTTTGGAAGGACTAGCAGTGGGAGATAATAGATGTCTAATACAAGTGCATAAGCTGCCTTCAACATATATGTGTTTAATTGATGGAGTCATGTTACTGACAAGATAATGAATTGCAAAGAAATTGTTATTAATACATAAATTAAACATTTTGTTTCTATTTCTTTACAACTGCTGATAAAAATGGCCTGGCTATGTTCAAATTATACACACAAGAGAACAGGCTTAGGTGAGGGGGAATATTCATTTATGAATATAAATGAATTGCCCAGGGTATTTTAAAAATGATATAGAACTGTGCTATGAGGAGCTTACAATTTACATTTCTTATTTTTGGGGGAATTAATGACAGAAAGAAAATGAATTGAAAAAAGTAGATGCAAAAGTAACATTAGATAAATATGAGAAAGCATATCCTTAAGTAATTTATGAAAAAAATGCTTAAGATTACCACTTCAGATAGACGTACAAAATCTGCAAGAATCCAAATAACCACTAAAAGAGTAGCCATGAGACACAGTTCCTGCCAGAGGGAGGTGACCCCCCAGCCCCCCAGAGCACACAGGACGATGTGGTCAAACCAGGTTAAGTCATTGCAGCAGTTCAGGGCCAATCCATGCAAGGTGATGTGTCTCCTGCAATGCACACCGATGGCGCAGAGCTTGCAATCGCCAAGCCAGATGCCGGTGCAGGGCGGCAAGAGGGCAAGGGTGATGGGCAGGCTTAGGCGACAGCAGGCATCGCTGGCCAGGTGCTCCAGGGCAGCCATGTAGGCATGCAGGGTGAGGAGGAGGCGGCGCAGGTCCAGCACCAGGTAGGCCACCAGCTGGCCTAGCCAGTGGAAGGTCAGCTGCCTGCCGCGCCCCACGTGCGCCACCTCTGCGACCAGCACCTGCAGCCACCCAGCACCCAGTGCCGCCTGCACCCCGCCACCCACCCCGCACAGCCCCACCATGTAGAGCGGGCCCCATGGCTCCCACAGCACCATGGCATTGCTGCTTCCATCTCATCCAGGTATCTTCAGGACTACCATTCAAAAGAGGTGGAGAGGGAAATCGTGCCCACCAGGCCTCACCTCCCCATTGGGCCAAGAGTCTCGCAGAGGGCAGGGTGGACTTGACAAATGCGAGTTATTTGAGGAGGGGGTTTCTTTGCCACTGTGTTTTGTCCTTCTGACTTGTGGTCAGCCTGGCTAACATGAGGTGAGCACGAGGCAGGCGCACACAAGTTTTCCATACTTCGGTGCCAGGCTCTCCATGCCGCAGCGTGGCATGGAGAGCCTGGCTGACACGGGTGAGCATGAGGCAAGAGTGCACATGGACTCCGCTTTTTCGGCAGGGCAGAATTAAGTGCTGCTCCCCATCTCCCACACCTGGTCCTCTCTTACTTACAACTAGGATATGGTGTAGTTGGGCAGCAGGGAGGAGGGCGTTCTCTGTGGGCGCGCCAGACCTGTGGAACCGCTTGCCGGTCGAGCTCCGGATGGCCCCCGACCTTCGCTCCTTCCGGCGGGATCTAAAAACATACTTATTTGAGCAATCCGGCCTGGTTTGATGGGTTTGGGGGTTGGGGTTTTAACATGTTTTTTTAATTATTGTATATATTGGGCATAATATTTAATTGTTTTTTAACTTTTGTACTTTGTCTTTTAGTATTTATTGCCCTGTACACTGCCCTGAGTCCTTCGGGAGAAGGGCGGTATAAAAATTTAATAAATATAAATAAATATATAAAGTTCCTGCCAACTTGCCTTAGTTGCAGACAACATGTATGTGTAACATTTGTCGGCTGGGTCATTTGGCGTGCTCAGCAGCAATTCCTATTGGCTTTTGAAAGCTGAAAGAGGGAGTAGCACAGCTTGTGTAAAAGTTGAAAACAATCCATCAAAAAATGGTGCCGGAACTGTGTTCTGAGTGTTCTATGAGAAAAAAAGCCCTGAGTTGTAGTGCAGCTGGAGTCTTTTTGTGCAGTATATTATTGAATTTGTTATATTATACATTGGTAAAGGTAAGGTAAAGGTAAAGGTTCCCCCGCACATGCGTGCTAGTCGTTTCCGACTCTAGGGGCCGGTGCTCATCTCCGTTTCAAAGCCGAAGAGCCAGCGCTTGTCCGAGGACGTCTCCGTGGTCATGTGGCCGGCATGACTAGACGCCAAAGGCGCACGGAACGCTGTTACCTTCCCACCGTAGTGGTCCCTATTTTTATACTTGCATTTTTACGTGCTTTCGAACTGCTAGGTTGGCAGAAGCTGGGACGAGTAACAGGCGCTCACTCTGTTACGCGGCACTCGGGATTCGACCCGCCAAACTGCCGACCTTCTGATCGACAAGCTCAGCGAATGTTTTGTCTGGAACATTACTTAGCAGTAGATTTGAACCTAGCTTTTCTCATGGACCAGTTTATCTATTTCTGCTTTTGATAAATAATAATAATAATAAACCCCACTCAAATCCACCATAATGAATGAAGGTAACATTTTTGCAGTGTTTCATCAATGTACCTATGTGCATTACTACCATAGTCTAGTGACATTTGGGGGAAACATACAAGAATGTAACATATACAGTACTCAGAAATCAAATAGCTACAGAATCAAGAAACATGTGTGGCTTCAGTTTTAACAACAATACCAGTTAATTTAGAACTACAAACCACAAAGGGAAATATGGATAATTTGAAAATTTCAGAAACATCCTTACATGAAATACATTTGGAGGATAATAATTCTTGATGTAAACACTTTTCTATAAGAAAAGTCTATAAAAATATTCTTATCCTCTCACAAGTTCTCAAACCAGCTGAATGAAGCAAACACCTCATATGGCCTAAGATTACATTCATATTTATTGTTGATAGTATGGATATTTTAGGCCCCCAAACAATGAAAATTATTGCCTGTCCATGTAGATTTGGATATTTTAAGTACTTTGAATTTTAAACAGTCAGACTAGCTTGCATCCACACTCACTGTTTTGTCAGTAAAGTCTTTGTCAGCATTCTGGATTACTTCCTATTGATAGGAATTCTCACATCATCCTGCTTGCTCCTCCTTAACTTTACTGCTCTCCATCACTGGTAAGCTCCCATAGAATAGCCCAATACTCTTGATGTAGCCTCCTTAAATACAACTATGAAGATGCTTCTCAGCTCATCCTTATAGCAACTGATCATTCTTTGGGAGGAAATGAAGCTGGACTGCACAGCAGGAGAGAAGATGCACTCCTAAGTTGTTTCTGATTTTGGCCTTCCCTTATAGTCTCTGGGTGGCATGGTGGCTCAGTGGTTAAAATGCTGGGCTTGTCGTCTGGAAAGCCAGCAGCCAAGATTTGAGACCTGGGTGCCATGAGATAGGATGAGCTCCCATCCTCGCCTTCAGCTCCTGCCAACCTAGAAGTTCAAAAGCATGCAAATCTGAGTAGATAAATAAGTACCACTTTGGTGTGATGACTTTGGTCATCATCACATGACCGCAGAAATGTCTTCAGACAGTGCTGGCTCAATGGGCCTTGAAACAGAGATGAGTATTGCCACCTATAGTCAGCAACGACTATTGGAGTAAAATCAACAGGAACTCCTTTACCTTTTTTAAAAAAAATACTCACCTGGAAACAGCTTTGGTCAATTTCCCCACAATTCTCTCCTTTTTGAGGATAGTTGCAGTGAAGACAATTGCATAGTATTGTCCATACTGCAATTTTCACAGTGCTGTGATTAGGACAAAATCATTACATTTTGAAGGGTGGGGCTACAATTCTGTTTACACATCACCCCTGAAAAATCTATATATTTTTTGTATTCCATCCTATTCCTGCAATGTCCTAATGTTAAAGGTAAAGGTAAAGGTTCCCCCGCACATGCGTGCTAGTCGTTTCCAACTCTAGGGGCCGGTGCTCATCTCCGTTTCAAAGCCGAAGAGCCAGCGTTTGTCCGAGGATGTCTCCGTGGTCATGTGGCCGGCATGACTAGACGCCAAAGACGCACGGAACGCTGTTACCTTCCCATCGTAGTGGTCCCTATTTTTCTACTTGCATTTTTATGTGCTTTCGAACTGCTAGGTTGACAGAAGCTGGGACGAGTAACAGGCGCTCACTCTGCTACGCGGCACTCGGGATTCGACCCGCCAAACTGCCGACCTTCTGATCGACAAGCTCAGTGTCCTAACCCACTGAGCCACTGCTTCCCTTTTGTCCTAATGTTAGGATATGTTATTCTACTTATTTCTTTTGTGGTGTGGTTCTCTATTTCCTCTATTCCCTTGTATAAGTCCCTATCATATCATTTCTACCCTGTAAGCAATTTAGTGGGCTTTCACATTCCTGATTAACTAGCTTCCCAAGAGCTTGGGTTCAATTCTCAATAGAGAAACAGTTGGATTTCATGTTGTTTTACTTTCATTTTATGGATAGAGTGTGTGGATTTTTATTCGTTTAGGACCAATACATGCTCAGATGGGCAGACACTCTGGCTTGTTTGAAATAGCAAGAATAAATATCAATTTGTTGGCATGCTGAGCAAGCATTTCTACTCCACCCTAATGATAATAGATGGATGTAGTACTTTGAACACTAACATGAAAGGGCAAAAATACCATCTGTCGTAAACAGAGACCTCTCCTCAAGAAACCTACCTTGGACCCAGCTGTATTAAACAACTTTCATCCGGTCTCCAACCTTCGCTTTCTTGCTAAGGTTGTTGAGAGTGTGGTGGCGCATCAGCTCCCTTTGGTCCTGGAGAAAACTGACTATCTGGACCCGTACCAATCAGGTTTCAGGCCCGGGCACAGCACGGAGATGGCATTGGTCGCCCTGGTGAATGATCTCTGGAGGGCTCGGGACAGAGGTTGTTCCTCTGTCCTAGTCCTATTAGACCTCTCAGCGGCTTTTGATACCATCGACCATGGTATCCTGCTGCGGCGTCTCAGGGGATTGGGAGTGGGAGGCACGGTTCTTCAGTGGTTCTCCTCCTATCTCCTGGGACGTTCGCAGTCGGTGTTGGCAGGGGGACAGAGATCGAACTCGAGGCCTCTCGTTTGTGGAGTTCCTCAGGGGTCGGTCCTCTCGCCTCTCCTGTTCAACATCTATATGAAACCTCTGGGTGAGATCATTCGTGGCTTTGGAATTGGGTATCATCAGTATGCTGATGATACCCAGCTTTTCATTTCGACCCCAAACCACCCCAGTGATGCCCTCGACGTGATGTCCCGTTGCCTGGAGGCGGTCCGGGTCTGGATGGGGAGAAACAGGCTTCGGCTCAACCCTGACAAGACGGAGTGGCTGTACGTGCCAGCATCTCAGGAAACTCAAATCATTCCATCTCTCACTATGGGAGGTGAGTTATTACCTCCCGTAGATAGAGCTCGCAACTTGGGAGTTCTCCTAGATTCACAGCTTTCTTTAGAAGATCATATATTAACTGTGACTAGGGGAACCTTCGCCCAGTTGCTCCTGGTGTGCCAGTTGCGGCCCTATCTAGACCGTGATGCCTTGCGTACAGTCACTCATGCGCTTGTGACCTCTCGGTTAGACTACTGCAACGCTCTCTACATGGGGCTGCCCTTGAGGACCACTCGGAGGCTCCAACTGGTGCAGAATGCAGCCGCGCGAGTTGTGTTGGGGGTCTCCCGATACTCCCATATTACACCTCTGCTCCGTGAGCTGCATTGGCTTCCGGTTGCCTTCTGGGTGAGATTCAAGGTACTGGTTATGACCTACAAAGCCCTACATGACATGGGTCCGGAGTACCTTAGGGATCACCTGCGACCAGCATCAACTTCCCTCCGCCCAGTGTGCTCCCACAGAGAGGGCCTCCTCAGAGTGCTGCCGTTCGGAGAATGCTGTCTGGTGACCCCCAGGGGGAGGGCGTTCTCTGTGGGTGCCCCTGACCTGTGGAACCGTTTACCAGTTGAGCTCCGGATGGCTCCCGACCTTCGCTCCTTCCGACGTGACCTAAAAACCTATTTGTTTGTACAAGCCGGCCTGGTCTGATGGGTTTTGTTTTAATTATTGTTTTAATGTAATTTATTTTCTGCATTTGGGCACTAGGGTTTAATTTGTTTTTAATTTCTGTATTTTGGGTATTTTGATATTTATGTCCCTGTTCACCGCCCTGAGTCCTTCGGGAGAAGGGCGGTATACAAATCAAATCAAATAAATAAATAAATAAATAAATAAATAAATAAATAAATAAATAAATAAATAAATAAATAAATAAATAATAGACTAATCTGAATTTACTACACATTGAGAATGCTTGAGTTACAGATGAGTTAATTGTCTTACAAACCTCTTACTTTTTACAGCATGGAATAGAAGATTATGTCACATAAAAAGTAGGTCATGCCAAAGTGTGAAATATGCAAACAAAATCTTGATAGAGAATCAGTTTCCCTAAATTCCAGTTGCCTCACCTCTATTTTCCAATATGTGTCTTCTAAGCATTTTGGGATTCTTTCCCTCATTAATAAACTAACTGCAGACCTGACTGTTCCTTTATAAAATGCAGTTTTGCATGGCATATGCAAACAACCCCTCCAGATAACATTTATCTCTATTTTTCTCTTTCTGCTCCTTGCTCTGCCATTCTTTAACCAAGTTCACTTTTAGGTTTAGGGACATCCAAAAGAGGAGATGAAAAGGGTCAAGATGTTTTGCTCCTTTGTTTACATGTGTTGTTTTGATCACATGGTTATGGATACTTCTATCATGTGATCTGCATCCTTTCTGACACAAAGTCCTCTCATGGATATCTTGGGTGACCCTGCTGAAGACAATGCAACATCCCAAGAAGTTACAGTCAAGTTCAAAAACTTCAGTTTGGATTGACTACAGAGTTTATGGGAACTTTGCCTAATCAGTTCAAGCCAAGCCCATCTCACATCACAAGGTATGCACACTGCTGCCAGAAGTTGCACAAGGAAGATCTCTGTGGCCTCCCTGAATGTTGCCCAATTTATTGTGTTGTATTTTCTTTTGATACTTCCTACAGGATGCACTTAACCCTAAACAAAAGTGAAGATGTTACCTAAATTTAAATAGTGAGGGGTGTGTGCTTTTTTAGATCAGAAAAGAACGCAATCTCCTGGTTAGGAAAGGAAGGATGAAGTTATTACTTTGGCACCAAGCGACTAGTTGAAACTGCAGTTTCCTGGGGGAGTTTTCCGCGTGAGAATATTTATGAACGAGGATTTTTGTATATTTGGTTTCACTTCCATCCTTTCTTTGCATGTTTGTTTTGGATGGATTAAAGATTAATAATGACTTTCATGCTTATTTTGTAATATATGATGGATTAATGATGACGTTTGGTGAGATTTCTCAGGGCCCAAGTTGCAAAACATAGTTCTAGTTGGCTTCAAACATGAAAAATTGCTTGTCCCTGTATGCTTTATTTCTTTTATTCGTAAGGTCTCTGCCATCCTTCTAATACTTACGCATCACTCAGAAGTTTTATAGCCGTTAGAAGCAATAAGCACAAAACAGACAAGATTCATCCTATTTCCACAAGCTATTTGAACATTTCTAATAAAAATGATAAAACGGGCAGAAGCAAGTGATACCCCAGTTAATAGTTTTGCTTTCTGTGGAATAAATGCTTTCCTAAAACAAAGGGCGGGTGAGCCATTGGCAGAAGGGCTGCAGTGATGATGCCAACCTGGCTGTCCTATGCCTTACTTTCTCTTGTCCCCTCTCCCTGCCATAATGGGATCAAGAGAGATAATACATTTGCTAATTGTGTTGATCTTCTGTTCTCGTGTTCTTCATAAGGTAAATTGAAAGCATGAAGACTCTTTACAGAGTCTTCCTGTGCTGTAATGATATGCAGGGAGTCCTTGTTCAGGGACTGCCTTATTTAGTGACTGAAGTTATGACGGTGATGACAAAGTATCTTTGCAAACAGTCCTCATTTTTGTGATCTTTGCAGGTCTGCAAAAGCAAAAGAAAGCTGAAGTAAGATAATAAATACAGTTGCAGTTTCACTTAGGGGCTGCTTCGCTCAGCAACCGAGTTGCCAAACCCAACTGGAATAGCTAAATGAATTGATTTTTCAGGCTTCTCCATTGTGCTGGGAATTTCCAGAGGGCAAAGTCTCTCTGCTTTAGAAGTTGCCCAAGGCGATTGGAATACCATAAGGGAAATAAAAATGGCTATGAAGATGAATCGAGCCAGCAACGTTGTTCTGATTCTTTCTCCTTCATTGTTTAAATTAGATCAAAATGAACACCGATAGTTATAAATAATTATAAATATTAATAATCATAAGAAGTACATTTAAGCTGCCGTGAGGGTTTTGGAGTGATGGAAACCTGTCCAGAATCTTATCTCTCCCCCTACTGATGTAATATATCATGAAGGACTAATTCTAGGAATTCTGTTCCTCCCTCCACAGCATTGGTCAGCTGTTGTTCTTGGGGACACAAGGGTCCACCCTCAGCCACGGAAAGGCCCTGGGTGATGACCAGCTACTTTCTCTCAGTCTCAGTCTCATGGAAAAAATTTCCAAGAAGGAAAATAGGGGGAGAGAGCGTTATGGGTGCGGCTTTAAGAAAAGATGCAATCCTAAATTGTAAGTAAAACTTTTTCTGTAGGGCAGAATTTTGTATTTTGTATCTACTTTGAGGCACTTTCTTTTCTTTCTTTTTCTGACAAAGTCAGTGGCACCCATTGAAAGATCCTCCCAGGTCTGAGGGACAAATTGTGCAACGGCAGAGGAGAAGGACTCCCAGAGGCCCTTGTGCCTTACACAAGCCTGCAGTGTGATCTGGAGACTGTCCCCTGAAGCGTTTGATCAAATTAAGCTTTAACTTTAACTTCCTGTGCTATGACCAGCCAGAGTGCCAGATCTATTGAAACGCTGATATGAGGATGGAAGCAAGGGGAAGCAGAGCCCCAGTGGCTGTAATTCATTGAAGAAATTAATATTATTATATGTTTAATATGTTACTGTGCTTACATATTACTAAACACATTATATTAATTGGATATATTGCAAAGGGAAGGATTTTTTTTCAATAAAGCTTTTCCACTGCCATACCTCTCTTAATGCTGCACCAGCAGAAATGCTCTGGAATGCTTGATACTCTCATCTTGAAAAAAAAGGACACTTAACAGTACATGCAACAGTACATTAAATCTCTCCGGGCTGCCCCCCTCCCAACCAGGAAATTAGCATAAAAATGTGCTATCCTAACCAAGCAGTCTGTTAACTGATAAGCTATCAAAAAAAAATCATCTGTTATTTTTATAGCTCAAAGGCAGATGCCATTTCAAGAACTAAAGTTGATTGAGTAAAGATTTTAGTGCAAGATTTAGATTTAGTAAGATTTAGCACTTCAGATTTGAGGTACCCTAAAACAGAACCATTCGTATTTTGAAATATTATCCCTAGAGCAATCAGACATGTGAATTTTGCTAGCTTGAGTTTTACCACGAACAAAATAATTTCATGTCATATCATAAAGAATCACTCATTTTCTAATGTGTGCCTTGCAAATCTTATCTGCATTTGGCCCAGAAGACTGATATAATTACTCAATAAAACACTGATGTCAGAGTTTTCCAATCTATTATTTCTGTAGGGGCCCATTTATGCTATTGTTTATTATATGGGGCCCCAGGAAAGAAAAGTTTAATCAGCCTAATTGCAATGGGTCTGATTTTGTAAATAATTATGATGGCTATCTTCTCCAATATTTGTGGTGGGGTAGTGGGCGGATGGATATTTTTAGACCCTTCCAGGCAAAATAAATTACCAACTAAACTATGTTTAAAAGAGCGGGGATGGAATAATGATTGCACTTCAATTATCGCCCAGCAGGATCCACTAAACTTCACTTCAATTTAAATTCCTTTGATGAGAGGCATCAAAATTTAGATTTTTATTTCAATGAAAAGTATAACCCGTTATATTTTCAAGCAAACCTCATGACAGGGTTGGAGACTATACCGTGGTGCAAAGCAGTTACCTTGAAAGAGAGTCAGGATGTTGATAGTAACCACTCATTATCCAAAAAGCATTTTATGCATAGTAGATTCTGTTATACATTTTCTGTGTAAACACAGCACAGTGGCAGGGACCTGGCTCAATTGTTATTAGGGATCCATTGTATCGTATCAATATTAGTGTTTCTTCAGGAAATGGTATTAGTCAAAGATTCAATGAAGGTGCTAAACATAAAGCCTATTCCAGACAAGCCAGAGTTGATAGGGGAACTAGTGACCCAAAGTATTTGGGAAATGTATTTTCCCAAGGGGATGATGCCCTAGTTCCCAATATTTAGGGAATTCCTAGGGTGACCATGGAATTCTCAGTTTGTTGGAGGTGGGAATATCTGAGAACATCCTTTCTCAGCAATGCTTCTCTCATGATGACAGAAACCTGGCAGTTATCATCTATGTGCTTGTGACCTGCAAGTGGAACAATGAAATTGTGCCTTAGAGAACCTATGGGGCACACAATCTCATACTTTGTTAACAGACGTGATCTGGCACAACCATATCATACCAGTTCTCAGTGATTTGTTCTAATTAAAATTGTGAAGTGCTGCTTTTTAAAATATAAAGCCCAACTTGGCTTCACTATTATTATGATTTTCCCATCACACGGGGAAATTACACACATATGAGCAAGTGTTTCAGATTCTACTGAAATCTCAAGGGCTGCTCTGTTGGAAGCAGTTCCTGATATAGGATGGGGCTCAGATAAAAGTGTCTCTCCTGCGTACTGTCTGTAAAATCTGGAGCCTCTCAGTGCCCTTCCCTTGCCTTTTTTCCTAAGTAATTCTGAAAGTGAGAAAACAAGTTTGGTGTAATGGTTGAGGCACCAGGCTACAAACGAGGAGGAGACCGTGAGTTCTACTCACTCCTTAGGCATGAAGCCCACTGAATGACCTCGGGCCAGTCAGCACTCTTTCTCAGCTTTAGGAAGCAGGAAATGGTAAGCTACTTCTGAAATCTTGCCAAGAAAGGTGCAGGGAATACTCCAGTCTCTAAAAGACGACGCTGAGTAAAAGGCACCACCCAAATGTTTGAAAGTAGTCCAGTTTCCTACAATGCCAACGTTGGTGGCCAAATGCAGCACACACAGTTTTTTTTCTAAATGGCTATCTCCTCTCATAAGCTCACAATACATGTAGCTGTTCTTGCTTCAATTTGCTTTCATTTTTTTCCCTACACAACAAATCTAGTTTTAAAATTGCATTTGAGGATGTCTGTTACCTGTGCTACATTCAGGTTATTGATGGATTATATGCCATCAAGTTGTTTTTAACTCCTATTAACCACATAAATATATTTTCTCCATGAGCTATGTCCAGGCATTTGCCTAAAGACCACCCTTCTAGAGAAAATGTTCTTAAAACTACGGTTCTAAGCATAAGTAACTCTACCTCAAACAGGGCATTTTTCATTCTTCCAAATTCCATGTGCATGCCAATGCTCTCTTTTTAAAAATATTGTATTTAAATTTATAAGATAAAATAGAAATAGAAACAAAAATTGAGAAAATTAAAAAATAAAGAAGAGAGTTACAGAAAGAAAGGGAAAAAAGTGGGGGGGGAAGGTAATGACCTGACCTTTTTCAGTACAGCAAAATACAAAAAAAGTTACAATCCCAACCTTTTGCTTTATGTTTCTAAATGTTGCAAGCCATTTCTATAATGGCAAAGTCATTTTAGTTGTCAAAACCTAAAAGCAAGGTTTCATATTTTTTTTAGTTTTCAGTACAAAATTCAGAAGTGGTTTCCAAATGGAAACAAAAGTAGATAAATTCTTCTCCTTAATTAAAACAGTTAATCAGGCCATCTCTTCCAACTTCAACCATTCTTCCACTGTGGGAAGTAGTATATCTTTCCACCTTTATGCATATAAAATTCTCGCCACTATGATATATAACAACAAAATTCTGAATTTTCTAAGTGCATACTAATGTTTTCAGCACTGTAGTAAATCAATCAATTCTTTCACCCAGCTTTTCTACTAATATCTTATAACAATGTGGAGAGGTGACAATATTAAAGCAGTAGCAGAGAATAAGGTGACAAAGATGGGGGATAAACTGGAATAGGATTTAGCTGGTCTCAAATGAGATAATCTTTTGGTACCCTTCACCAAAGTACTTTTCTTGAAAATATCGTGACTTGCTAAATTAGTACAGAACGCCTACTACCATGTTATAATATAGGTAGTCTTGTTTAGTGGTTGCCTCTTTTAGCAACCATTCATAATTACAACAATGATGAAAAAGTAACTTTGTAGCCAATCCTCACATTCATGACCTTCATGGATCTGTAAAGTCAAGGAAATCTGAAGTGAGATCACAAGTAACTCACTGCTTCACTTAATGACTGCTTTGTGTAATGACTGAATTGCTGGTCCCAATTGTGGCCATTGAATGAGAACTACCTGTAAATAGCTTGATGATGGGTTCATACCTATGAGCAAGCAAAGAAGGGTACATTTAACTTTGCCTCAATTTGTTATGCATGACAAACTTTGCAGAGGATTATAGATAAGCCTAGTATGTTTGGCAATCTTAATAACCTTTCTATGAAGGTGGTGCAGAAGGAGGTGAAGCAGGTCATTATTTTAAAAAATGGCATTTTCCCCCTATGGCATCTCTGGTGTGGAAAATCTGAGAGGAGGAAGATGTGGTAGAATAACACAAGACTGGATGAGCCTGTGCTTAGAGCCTGGCCCTAAGGGGGAGGGGAGGTCGTTTTGACCAATAAAGGTAATTTTTATTCTCTCAAATTGTTTAGCCTTTTTCAAAATGTGTTAATATCATTTACACATGATTATTCTCTACTTTTGCTTTTGCTTTTCTTCTGCAGCTATACTATTGTGTGTGTGAGAGAGAGGGAGAGGGAGAGGGAGAGGGAGAGGGAGAGGGAGAGGGAGAGGGAGAGAGAGAAACGAAGGTGTGTCCTAGGATAATGATGCAGGATCCAATCTGGGTCAGTCACCAAAGCACAAGTCCAAAAACACAGAAGACAAAACCCCTGGTCCTGATGACTGACCCAGATTGGATCCTGCAATATGTGTGTGTGTGAATCTATCTATCTATCTATCTATCTATCTATCTATCTATCTATCTATCTATCTATCTATCTATCTATCTATCTATCTATCTATCTATCTATCATCTATCTATCTATCTATCTATCTATCTATCTATCTATCTATCTATCTATCTATTAAATTTATATGGCACCCATGAAGTGACTCTGAGTGGCTTACATCTATCTATGCCAGGGGTGTCAAACTCAATTTCATTGAGGGCCGCATCAGCATTGCAGTTGCCCTCAGGGGGCTGGGTGGGTGTGGCCTACTGGGTGGGTGTGGCTAAAGTGTATATGGCCTACTGGGTGGGCATGGCCAGCTCTATATCATTCACATCAAGGGTGCCTATGGGGGCCTGGGCAGGAGTGGGACAGATCTGAGGGTCTCTGGCAGGAGGAGGGTCCCTGGGCCAGGGCCAAGGCAGTGGGGGCCGTTCCCACACTGTTTCCAGGATGGCTTCGTGGGCCGCATGAAACCACTTCGCGGGCCGGATCTGGCCCCCGGGCCTTGTGTTTGACATGTCTGATCTATGTTTTTGTGTTTGTTTGTGTATGGTTGTAGACTTTAGATGTGTACTAGCTAAAGAACCCTTGTTATTGGCAGGGTAGAAATGTTCAGTGACTAATGCTCTACAATGTGGTCTAGTCACTTTTTAAATCTGTATGAATTGATGACCACCACCATGTCCTGAGGAAGTCAATTCCATTTATGTAAGGATATATTTCCTTTTATCTGTTTCTCGGTGGAGTACTTTGCATCCCACTGCTCATAAAAGTGAATGGCTCTCCTTTTACTTTTGAATCTGAATCTCAATATTGAGCTGGTTGTGACAAGAAGGGTAAAGCACCACCAAGATACATACACATACACATATACACATACATATGCTGGTCAGACTAACTCTTATCCTGTGAATGTCTCCCTTCCTGGCTCCTGATAGCAATATCGCATGGATCCTGCAATACTTCTCATACAGCCCCTACTCATTTCCTCTCCCGACTATTGTCTCCAAAGAAATTATTACTCCTAAGATTTTGCCCTATATTTTTATATCAAAGTATCAGGGCCACCCAAATTACTAACCTCCATTTTTCAGACGTGAAAGGAGTTGCTGGAGTGTAATTGCACCTTAAAAATGTGCAACCAAGACTCATGAGGATTATACAAAGGCCCAACTTCCTATCAGAATCAAATGAGAACCCTTTCAGATTGGAGAGGGATATAAACAAGAAATGTAAGCCTTTAATTGGCAGGGGAAATCAGATAAGCTCTCTTTAAATACTACCATTGATAGAAAAATATGAACTCAACTTACCTTTGATTAAGTCACTTAAGGAAATCTAGTGAGGGTAGGCGGGCTTAGCAATGGTACCTTAACTGCATTAATTACTGGAACTAAGAGAGAGACTCTCAGATTTATGAGGAAATGACAAAAATAAATATATAGAAGCTAATGAAAGTTTTATTTCATTTCCAGTGCATCATTTGAATGATATCAGAATTCAGTGTCAAACCCAAGTTTTATATTTTTACTGTTAACAGTATTTCCTGCATAGAAATTAAAGACCTCTCATGAAATTTTGGTCATAAATTTGGTCATAAATTTCTAGACCTCAAGTGAGAAATTCATAGTTATTTCCCTTTTTTCCTAAAGTTACCTGTTTTGCTCTTTTACATTTACAGAGTGGCTGAAAAAACTGTTGCTGAAAAATAAAACAGAGGGACTTGGGATAGCTTTTTTTCTGAAACCACTAAGTGAAAGGAGTGTCAATTTCATGACTCTCTGTCATTATAAAACTTGAACTAAATTGAGACATTACACCACTTCAAGTCATGTCAAAGATTTGATGCACGTCTATATTCTTTGAAATACAATAATCTCTGCTTCTTTGAGGAATCCAAAAGTATCCAAAGAGAATTTGTCATAAATAGTGCTCAGAATGTATTAACATTATTTGCGGAAACATGTAGTAAATCTTTTGCCTCTGTCAGGCAAGTTACATGCAAATAGCTACATAACAGGATTTTTCTCTTCTTTTCTTCTTTTCTTTTTGGTAGATTGGATATTGCACAGGATGGACAAATCTGTCAACTTCAATTTCTCTCTCTGCCCCCCCCTCCCAATTTTTTTTTTAAAAATAAAACTCAAGTTTTTTCATCTTATTTATAGCGGAATTGAAATTGTCGATGTGGTATGGTTAAAAAAAGGGACCAAATTCTAACTCAACTCAATAAGCTTTTCTGGAGAAAGGAATGATAAGAGAGGGCTACTATTTGCAGGGAGATTGAATAACCCCATTAAAAAAGGGAAGGTGTGTGGGGGGGGGTTTGAATCTGCTGTGGTTGAAGGGGCTGTGTATGCTTGCACCTCATGAGCTCAGGTTGCTGTACATGTCACTGCCTTTACACTACCACCTCTGGGTGGGAGCAGTCTCTATGCTTCCTCAGCTTTGCTTCCTTTCACTAATTTCTCTGTGGCTCACTCCAATCAATTTCCATAAAGGAAGAGAATGATGATCCCTTAGCCAACAACCAGATCTTAAGAGCTAGGATAAAAAGAATCAGGGGGCGTTTTCATTTTAGACTTCTTTTATCCTACCTTTATTATGGTTGGGACGCTGAGCTTGTCGATCAGAAGGTCGGCAGTTTGGCGGGTCGAATCCCAAGTGCCGCGTAGCAGAGTGAGCGCCTGTTACTCGTCCCAGCTTCTGCCAACCTAGCAGTTTGAAAGCACATGAAAATGCAAGTAGAAAAATAGGAACCACTGCGGTGGGAAGGTAACAGTGGCCGCATGACCACAGAGATGTCCTCGGACAAGCGCTGGCTCTTCGGCTTTGAAATGGAGATGAGCACTCGCCCCTAGAGTTGGAAACGACTAGCACGCATGTGCGGGGGAACCTTTACCTTTACCTTATTATGGTTGGCCAGATATTTAGAGTGGATTTGGCACTTTTATTCACCTATCGAGTCTTTCCCAAGGACCTGGGATAAGCAGATGTTCTTGTTTAATGGGTTCATTGCAGGATATAAGCTGTTCCAAGTAAAACTGCCTTTTGCATTTAACTGACTTTGTCAGTGTTGATGATGTTCAAGTGGTACTCCAGTTGTTTTGGGATTGCACTCAAGGCACCTGTTACAATTATTACTATCTTTGCATTCTTTTGCCACAGTTATTCTATTTCTATTTGCAGAGCTTTGTCTTTTGTGATTTTCTCCAGTTCTCTTTTGTTCTGCTGTCTTTAGGTACTGCTACATCCACTATCCAGGCTTTTTTTTGTCTTTCTTAGTGACAATTGTTAAGTCTGGCATGTTATGTGGCAGATGCTTTTTTGCTTGAATTCTAAAATCCCAGAGTACATTAAATTCTTTTTTTCAATTTGTCTATTTTGTGATCCTGCCTGTTCTTGCTTGCAGGCAACTGGTATTTCTTGCATATATTCCAATCCACCATTGTTGCTTCTTTGTTAAGCTATTGTTTGTAGACAGCCTGTGTGATCTTCTTGCAAAAGCTAAATAGGTTCCCCACTGTTTCTTTAGCTTCTTTGCAGAGGCAGCATTTGCTGTCTGGTGCTGCTTTCTCAATTCTCATTTTGAATGCATTTGTTGTTAAGGCTTGGTCTTGTGTAACCAGATTTAGTCCCTCTGTCTCTTTCTTCAATTTTCCTTCTCTTAGTCATTGCCAGGTCTTGTTATCTGCTTTGCCTGCTAGTGTGTGTGTGTGTGTGTGTGTGTGTGTGTGTGTGTGTCCTGGCCATGTAATAGTTTGCCTTGCTGCATTTCCTCATTTGTAGACCAGTTTGGTCTCTCCAGTACTTAATAGGCCTTCAAGGTATACTAGCTTCATCTTCATTATTCTTCAGATATTTTTCCAATGCTCTTTTTTCTTTTTCAATTGCATGATGTTCCTGCAACATTCCATGCCCACCTATGCTCCTTGGTTATTTTTATTCTTATTTTCCAACATGATACTGGTAAAAATATACCCAAATTAAATCAAAGCTTTATTACAGCCTTTGTACCAGAAAGAATACTATACTCATATATATTTCTGTGTAACTACAGTACTTTTATCTCTTCTTTTGACCCACTCCTGTGTTGGCATTGCTGTTGGATAGTAACTTTGTTCCAACTATTTCAGCTACTTCATTTTTATATGGTTGTGCAAGGGGTACGGGGTATCCTGGCTTTGCCCTTTTGGGAAGTGGATAATTTAACAACTAGAAAAAAGGAGGAAACTTCCAAGACTAAAGACATAGAATCAAGATCACGCGAGGTATTAGTACCGCTTTATAAAGCCCTAGTAAGACCACACCTGGAATACTGCTGCCAATTTTGGTCACCATATCACAAAAAAGATGTTGAGATTTTGGAAAAAAATCAGAGAAGAGCAACTAAGATGATCAAAGGCCTGGAGACTAAAGCATACAAATAATGGCTGCAAGACTTTGGTTTGGCTAGTCTAAAGAAAAGAAGAAATAGGGGAGACATGATAGCAGTATTCCAGAATTTGAGGGGCTGCCACAAAGAAGAGGGGGTCACAAGAAACAGGACAAGAAACAATGGTTGGAAACTGATCAAAGAGAGAAGCAACCTGGAATTAAGGAGAAATTTCCTGACAGTGAGGACAATTAACCAGTGGAATAGCTTGCCCCCAGAAATTGTGGTCACTCCATCACTGGAGATTTTTAAAAAGAGGCTAGACAGTCACTTGTCTGAGATGGCATAGGTTCTCCTTCTTAAGCAGGGGGCTGGACTAGAAGACCTCCAAGGTCCCTTCCAACTCCTATTCTATTCTATTCTATTCTATTCTATTCTATTCTATTCTATTCTATTCTATTCTATTCTATTCTATTCTATTCTATTCTATTCTATTCTATTCTATTCTATTCTATTCTATTCTATTCTATTCTATTCTATTCTCAGTTGGAATTAGCAATATTAGCGTGACAGGTGGGCTTTGCATAGGACTTCAGTATTGTCTTACTAACACATTGAAACCAATTCCTTTAAGCTGGCAGGCAGTTGGATGTCCAAGTAATCTGTATGACCTAGTGCTAAAGAAGAGGAACATTTCCAGAATTTTGTAAAAGGAAAACCAACTGCATGGTGATTTCAGAAAACTTCATGGTTGTCTATCCTGCATAACTGTGCTTTGATATACAGATGAATTTCACACTCCAAAAGTACCCTTTTCTCATTTGTGCTTACCCCAAGTTTGATTAGAATATAAACACTTTAACAGAGATCTGTAACACACAAGTTATTCCCTTCATGTGGTGCTTATGTGTTTGCAAGCATATACGCACAGGCATATAAGCACATATTTTTATAATAATTGCAAATTAAAATATCCCATGCTTCTATTTCTTTTGATCATTAATTCACAAATAATAGTTCTTAGTGCTATTATTTCTAGTCCTTAATGCAGGCCATTATCACTGTCACATTCACCTTTACCATGGGCCTGTATTTCTATAAACACTTCTAAAAGTTAAGATCACCCAATATTTTTAATCAAATCAGCAAAACATAATATTCTGCTGAAAAACCAGATGCAAATGAAACAATCCAGTCCTCCAAACCCTCCCCCCTTGCATTAAAAAGTAGATAGTTTGAGAATATTTTATTGAGATGCAATTGCACGCAAAACTGATCTTTATAGAGATGGATGGGTCCCTTTGTGCAGATAAACCCCAGATTTTAAATATTTCTTTTTAATTGTTATTGTCTTTGTGCTCAAGGACTGATTGTGGGAAAAATGCCATTCACTGATCATAAAAGGAAAAAGAAAATATAATAAAACAGTAATTGGTCAGTGATGATTGAACTAACGACTTTACGGTGCCAGTCAAACACCCGTAATAATTGCTCTTTGGACTTTTTATGAAAGGTACAGGACTGTTTCACAAGGCTAATTCAGCATTATAAATCCCCCATTTTATGTCAGTTTCCACCATTATTGCATAAAGCTTTGTGATATACAGAAGTCCTATTATTATTAAATGTTCCTAATTCCAGCAAACAAAGACTTATTAAAGAAAAGTCATGAACATTATGTTTCTACTAGTAAACATGGGCACGATCAGATGTCACTAACAATACTAACGAATTGAGGAGTAGGTCCCATTTTAATTGATTCTGGGAGAAAGGATATATTGTAATTGTGTAGGTAAAGGTAAGAAAAATTCCAAGTGTTTAACTTTGGCTAAATTACATCCTACGGTAATAGCATCACTGAGTTTGGAGAACAGTTTCTTAATGGAACTGAAAAGCCCATTCAAAGTGCCACTAAAAAGTTCTAAAATCCTAAATCTGAATGATTGCTCTTTTGTTTTTCAAAATACCTTAGATGCTTTCCTAGAACATTACTAAGATATTTTTCTCAGCATGGGTGAAAACTCCATGCAGAAATGTATATATTAGGAAAAATATGAAAGATCTTGGGGTGTTTTTTAGGGGGTGTGTGTGAAACATAAATCAAGGGCATTTTGATACTATTGTTTTGTACACTTTGAGACTAGCTCCAGACTTGATAAGTCTCTTGAGGGCATCTGGTTTGAGGAGGTGAGTTGATTTATTTTCTATTCTTTTGGGGGAGTATTAGAAGCCACAGCAAAGCTGAGTTGGGAGTAGGAGTAGCAGTCTGTAATTCTTCAGTTCTTGGGATAGTCCATTTTTTTAAAAAAACAGCAGAAACACTTGGTTTGGTTTGGTTATCTTGTCTTGCTAGTGGCTGCTAGTCTTAATGTCTTCTGGCCAGTCTTATTCTCTCTCAACCCCTGAGGTTCAACATCCTATTCTTGCAGATCATTTATGTCCAAGTTTATTTTCCACCTCCCTCCAATCCAACCACCAAAGAAATGCACATGCAGAGATGCAGCTTGTGAGAAAAAGTGCTCTGTTGCAATGCAGACATTTCATCTTAACAAATCCCCAAGATGCTTTAAATGCAATAGAAAAATGGCAGTATGATTTATTTATTTATTTATTTATTTATTTATTTATTTATTTATTTATTTATTTATTTATTTAAATTCCATTTATATCCCGCCCTTCTTCGAAGACTCAGGGCGGCTTACAAGCTTAGCAGTAGCCTTCATTCTATGTATATGCCTGCTTATTAGGGCTTTCACACACACACCCCAAGCGACATTATTACAAAGTCAGCTTATTGCCCCCAACAATCTGGGTCCTCATTTTACCTACCTCGGAAGGATGGAAGGCTGAGTCAACCTTGAGCCCGGTGGGACTCGAACCTGCACTAATTGCAGGCAGCTGGGGTTACTTAAGGAGGCATTAGCCCACTGCTCCACCAAGGCTAGTTAATGATGACCCGGATATAGCTAAGGAATTTAAATACTTTTAAATTAATTTACTTTTACTTGTTTACAATTGACTTTTCCTCCTACAGCTTCTTCCCATAGCAACCTGGCAGAGATTTTTTTGGAAACAGCCAGACAAATGTACAAGTACACTGAAAATATTGAAGTGGGATTGAAAAGATGGCACTAGCGATTTTGTAAAAATATTCTCCTTGTGTTGAGTAGGTATAAGGGGATTTTCATTGTTTCAAACTAAATGGATGATTGGATGGCATTCCTTGCACTCTTTTACTACTCAGCTGAAGAGAGAGAGAGAGGTTTGGGAGAGACCTGCCAGTCACGAAGATGACTGCGCATCTGTTTTATATGTGATTGGGAAGTAGAAACACTGTATGGAAGTACCTGAAAAATCCATGTGAAATGTTCATGCTACCATTTCAATGCAAACTGATCTGGAGAAAACAAAAGAAACAAAATGAAAAAATACAAACTGAGTGAAGCTGTTTTTCCCCCAGTTCTAAATTTGTCACGCATGGAATATATGTATCCATATTTCAGAGCAGTTTATTTATCATTAAGAAAACCTTGATAGTAAATGGACTACCTGATTTCCCCCAGAAACTGTTAAAACCGCAACTTTAAAATGCTGAACTTGCCAAGGCATTCATAAACATATTACCTAGCAAGCCTCAGATCTCTATGGTCAGGGTCCGTTGTAGTGCTTAATATTTTATGAAGTAGATTGCAAATTTCCCCAAAAAGCATTTTCAGCACTATGAAACATGAGCTTTAATTTGAAAACTTTTTGTGTTTTAAATGTTATTTTTATTAATTTTTTATGAATATTCTTTTTCAGAAAGAGAAATAATGATAATGATAGCTTTCTCAACTCAGCCTACAGGAGTCATCCAACACATAATGCAGCAAAACACAGACAGTATTGGGAGGGAGGGAGGGAGGGAGGGAGGGAGGGAGGGAGGGAGGGAGGGAGAGAGAGAGAGAGAGAGAGAGAGAGAGAGAGAGAGAGAGAGAGAGAGAGAGAGAGAGAGAGAGAGAGAGAGAGAGAGAGAGAGAGAGAGAGAGAGAGACTTATCACATCCTATACAGCTTTCACTGAGTTGGCACTCTTTTAAATGTTGACTAAAAGTATTTTCCCAGTCAGTATATCCACTAACCATGGTAAAGGAGGTTTACCCCACTATAATTGAAGTTGGGGTTTTTGCCCCATTCAACTCTCTCTGCTTAAACAAGATATTCAGGTTTCTGAAAGAGAAATGTTAAAACATCCTCATATCTGGATGGACCCAGAACTTAAGCTGCAGGTAGCCTAACTTGACTTGCCAGTTATGGAGCATGGATTACGAAAAATGGAGCTCTGACCTCCTATTATCAAATATAGGAAATGCATAAACAACTATAACTACTTTGTGTATTATCAGAATGGGACGAAATATACAGGGAAATTAGATCACCATGAAAAGATGTAATATATTATATTTCCTAGAGATTGGTGAAGAGACTTTTGAATGATTTGAATGGGATGAAATGTAAAGGAATAATTGATCATTAGCACACTAAATATAGGATGGCAATTTTCTAAGAAGCAGCACAAAGTTTTTCAGACTCTGCTTCAGATCTCCTAACATAAGTGCTCACCTCTTCTTCTTCTCTGTATCATGGTCCTTCTCCCATGCCCCTCCTCCTTCAAACAATATGTAATGAAATTTGGAGCAAAATTGCTGCAAAGGAATTAATGAGAGGATGGTGGCAAGAAACAAAACAAAACAGATTTTCCAGAATATGATAGAACTGAATAAATATACAGTTGGAAAGTTTGCCATTAAAAATAGTGTCAGGTAGATAAGACAGTTACAAAACTTCATAACCATATTGGAATAAAATGAAAAACTGTGAGGGAAGCAAAAGAAAAATATCTCAAATTCTCCCTACTCTCTCCTTCTAGACACCTTAATTGGGGAAAGGTGGTAGCCCGGTCACAACAAATTCTCTACTTTGAGAGCAGACCTGTCAGTAACTCCAAACTCCTACTTCTCTTCCCACCACAAGCAAGCATCACACTTTTTTTAAACATAAATAAATGAATAGATATATAAATAAATATGCAGTCAATAGAGTCCCTTGATTATCTGTTTGGTGCAGTACTTTGAGGATGACTTCCAATTGGAAATAGGGCACATTAGAGCCATCTACTCCATGTCATGTGAGTTAAAAACTATTGTTTACTTTAACTGCTTACCCTGAATTGCCCTGATGCACTCTGAGTTCAGGATTTGCACAACCTCAGGAGAAATTACCTGAGGTAATAGTGGGGTGGGTGTGCCCCATACAGGCAAAATCCATTGGAAGCTAACAATTTTATGGGTGACCACTCTGTGTAGTACTGAAGTTAGGAGCAACCTTTTGTAAAATTAAATCATATTCATCAATTAAGGTAAGAACTGAGTAAAACTGCATGATTCTACAACCATGTGAACCTCTCCTTCCTCTTCCTCAGAACTGCCCTCTTTCAGCTTTCTACATGAGCTTCTCCCTGTTAATTATATGAGCTCTTTAAAAGAAAAACAATGTAGCACAAAATGAATATTTTATAAGGAAGGGGAGGTGAGATCATTCTTCTAGTTTCCTCCCTCTGTGCATTAAGTTCATTAATTAGAACATTTGGAAAGTCCCCAAAGATACAGGTTTTAACTTTGCAGGGTTCAAAGTAATATACAGAGTCAGTACACTATCATGCATAAATTAATTAGAAATTAAGGACCACATTTCTTTTTTAAAAAAAGACAAAACTTTGAGTGTTGGCATTTCTCTGCTAATATTAATATCGTGTAGTTCTTCTTCAACCATATGGTTGGCCAACAACAAAATCACATGTTGCCATGTGTTGCATATATCTAATGCATGAAACATCATATGAAATGGGATGTTTATGTTTCTATATATGAAGTTTAATAAATTATTAAAACTTTGCTTTTGAGAATGTTAACTGAGAAACTTCATAATTGTCTCTACTCAAAAAGAACCTGAAAAAAAACACATTATTTCACATTATAGAATTGATGTTCCTCGGACAATGAACCGGGGGAGAAAATAAAGTTTAGAAGTTAAAATTCAGCCAGGAAGATCCATTATAACAACAATATTGGGAAAGAATAGGATAGGATAGGATAGGATAGGATAGGATAGGATAGGATAGGATAGGATAGGATGGGATGGGATGGGATGGGATGGGATGGGATGGGATGGGATGGGATGGGAGAGGAGAGGAGAGGAGAGGAGGGGAGGGGAGGGGAGGGGAGAGGAGAGGAGGGGAGAGGAGGGGATGGGATGGGATGGGTTGGAAAGGGAAAGTTGTCGAGCCCTGCGGGCTTGCCACTAACCGGGTGGGGGGAGGGACATGGGTGCATCCAGAGTGATAGCGAAGGCTGGTGGCAACAGCTGGAGGCAGCGGCGATGACAGCCCTCCCCCCTGTATCTGCTTGTTGTTCGGGGGGGAGTGCAGCGATCGTCGAGGCTGGCTGGTGGTCACGGACTTCTGGGTTTTGGCAGCTCAGCTGTTTGATGCTCCGCTAAACAGCTGATTGGTGCGGGGAAACTGCGGGGACTTTGAAATCCTCCCTCACTTGCTTTGCTGCCTTGCTACCTTGCTGCTGTGGACCAGAGCCCAAGCCAGGCTGACCGTTGGGGGAAGGGGCTGGCTGCTGTGAGCTGGGTGCTCAAAATCATCTTTCCGGATGCTGGTTAGGTGGGTGGGGGTGGGCCCGGGTGGGATCTGTCTATTTAGTGTGCTGGGAGGCAGTTGCTCCTAGCGCTGACTTTGTTTGCAACTGCTCTGAGCTCACATGCCAGAGTGTACTCAAAAAAAACCTGGTTTCCTCTTATCCCAATGCCCTGTTTTCTGTTGGGCTTAGGTCTGTGGTTGGGACCTCTGACAGAAAGTCAGCACTCCTTTCTTTCCTGTCCCTACCCATATTCCCTGGTGTTTCCTGATGATACAGGTACAGGGGGGATGGCTGGGGGCATAGAGGCGATGGTGGCTGTAGGAGAGGTGGGGGAGCCAGCTGTGGCTGGCATGGCAGCACTGGAGGCTGTGGACAGTGACACGTAGCTGATGGTCCGGCCCAAGGTGCATGAGGCCAGGTCAGAAGAGCCAGCAATCGACCCACAGTTGGGCCCTGAGATGGTGCAGGAGCCTCAGGAGAGTGGTGGCATAGCTCGGCTGTGACTGGTCTTGTGGCCCATCAGCTGCACATGCCAGGTGCTCTGGGGCCCCAGTTGATGAAGTGTCAAAACAGGCAATTAACTGATGACGATGAAGGGGAGTGGAGTCCTCAGCCACCCACCCCATGAAGAAGCTCAGAAAAGTATGGAGAGCAAGGGAGAGGGGGAGTCTGGAGAGGGGAGAGCAGTGTCCAGGCCTCCTTTTCCGTCAGTGTATTCCGACCTTGCTGAGGTCTTCAGTGAACAGGAGTGCGATGTTTTACCCCCCCATCAGCTGACCAATTGTGCAATTGAGATCCTACTGGATGCTAAACTCCCAAAGTCTAAGATGTATGCAATGACACCCAGGGAGATGGAGGAATTGCGCAGCTACATTGAAAAGCACGGGGGTTCATAGAACCCACACAGTCATGGGTCGTAGCTCCAGTCCTATTTAAGGAGAAGAAGGACGGGACCCTACATCTGTGTGTGGATTTCCGTGGCATCAACGGGGTATGTGTAGAAAACATGTACTCTCTGCCACTGATGAAGGACATGCTCATCTGGTGAAGGGTAGGGTTTTTACCAAATTGGACTTATGGGAGGCACATTATAGGGTTCATGTGAAATGGGGGGGATGAATGGAAAGCAGCATTTAATTGCCCGTTGGGGAGTTATCAATTTCAGGTGATGCCGTTCATGTTACAGGAAGCCCCCACAGTGTTCATGCAGCTGATCAACAAGGTGTTGCATGAGCATTTGTACCACGGGGTTCTCGTGTATCTGGACAATATCCTGATTTACACAACCAACATGGCAGAACACAGTCATCTGGTCTGGCAGGTGTTAGACAAACTACTGAAGGTGCACCTATATGTGAAACTGTCCAAATGTGAGTTTCACCAATCCCGATTGGACTATCTGGGGTACTGTATATCGGGTGCAGGCATGGAGATGGTGTGAAGATTACAGATGACTGATTTACCAATAAATATTTCAAGTTCAATTATTATGATGCAAGAGAACGAGAATCAATGTGTTAGACTATCACCAGCAACAAAGAACACTACTGTGTTTACCTACATGAGAAATGGAAAGTGACTCAATCTCATTTCTTGATGAGAATGGGAAGGAATCATAGACAAATAGATACACACACATACACACACCACAACATAATGGCTGCTGTGCACTCCACCCTCAACCAGAATAGGCCAGCCAGTGCGTTTAGTATTACAAAGTATGGATTATGCAGAACAGAACAAAGTAAAGCTGTATAATATGGATTATTAACTGGAGTAAGCAATAGCCTTAATCAAGTGTTCAGCTAAATATGTGATGGCTTGAAATCAAGAAGATGACAAGGCAAGACAAGACCCCTTCCTTTCATCCAGGCATCCTACTTGCACTTCCCATTGCCCACCTTTTCCTCTTGAACAAAGAGGTCTAAAATGGTTCTTTGTTCCTCAAGAGGACAGAAAAAGCAAGAGGTAAAATAGCTCCATTATTGCTTTGGGTCGAGGAAGATCGTCCCCTTGGTCTGAAGGCCTCAAAGGTTCTGGGGGAGATGTTGAAAACAGCTAAGGAAAGTTTTATGCTTCTACTTTATTCTCCATATGAGTCTGAGAAAAAATTCTTTGTCTTTCTACCAACCTCCTGATTGCAGATGATGCTCTCTGGGCAGAAAAAAGTAAGCTCACAATCCATATCAGCTTCAGCATCCCACTCTCAAGGCTAACCTTCTCAATAACTCCCTGTGAGCCATCAGAGTAATCATGGGCACTGAATAAAGAGATCAACCTTGAAACACTGCTCAGGTGGGGATGAGACAGCATACAGGGCGGAGGTACAAAAACTATCCATATGGTGTTGTAACGACAACTTGCACCTGAACATCAGCAAGATGAAAGAGATGGTGTTAGACTTCCGGAGGAAAAAGGAGAAACCTGCCCCACTTTACATCAGGGAGGACTGTGTGGAGAGAGTTTCCTCCTTTAAATTTCTGGGAGTCTACCTCTGCGAAGATCTGACCTGGAAAGTTAACACAACCCAGGTGGCTAGAAAGGCCCAACAGAGGCTTCACTTTCTCAGGGTCTTGCGGAAGAACAGGGTAGAACAACGGCTAATGACCCTCTTTTACCGGTCTACTATAGAGAGCGTCCTCTCGTATGGTATTGTGGTTTGGTATGCTGGTCTGACAGCCGCGGATAGGAAAGTATTACAGAGGGTAGTGAGCACAGCACAAGACATTGTGGGCTGTTCCCTGACACCACTGGATGACATCGCCAGGGCTCGTTGACTTGGAAGAGTGAGGAAGATTCTCAGGGACGACTCACACCCTGGACGGTATCTCTTTACTCTCCTACCATCGGCTAGGAGATATAGGAGTATAGCCAGCTGCACCAACAGGCTGAAGAACAGCTTTTGTCCATGGGCTGTTAGGCTTTTGAATGGGAAATAATTTTTTATAAACTTTATGCAGAATTGACTTGTGAGGCCGGTGTGTTGTGCAATTAGTTCACATGGTGTAATAAGATGGAGGGTTTGTTGTCACTGTGAGTTGGGGGGTGGGGGCACGAAGGGAGGCTCAGCCAATCTCAATGTATACATGGTTGTACTTTGACAATAAAGGTTCATTCATTCTGCATCTAGAGTCATTCTATAAGGATCAGGAAACCAGTCTAATCTTTGCTTTCAAGTATGTGTCTAGCCAATAGACAAGGTAGCCAGCAGTGGAGTCCAAAATACTTTAGTTTTACTTTTTGACCACTTTATTTAAATTAATATTGCAACATTTATTCAGGAGGAAGCTATGTATGGAGTTTCTGGTGTGTGAGAGATTTACCTGTTCTAGTTTCAGCAAGTAATGCACCTGGATGAAGGGAAATATCAGGATTGAAATCTCAGTGACATTAAGACACCACTGTATTTCTGCCTGCCAGCGAGCCAAATCTCCAAAGTCCATAGCCTGTAAAATCTTTTTCCTTCCTTTCCCGTTTAATAAAGGTGGCTCTACTGACATTCTAAATGACAAACATTTACTACGCTGATAAAAATTTATATTTGCTCTGGGCAGGCAAAAGTCTCAGGCTTCAAAGCTTCTGTGCTGAGGCTGTGCCAGAATCTATAAAGTTTTTAAGGCTTGACCAGGCATCTCAGCAGCAAGGAAGCTGAGGCTAAGCTCTGGGGGGTCCTTAATGCCTAGAGTGAACAAACATCTTTTTCAACAACATACACCAAATGTTCTTTTGCTGAAATCAACAATAAGGAACCACGCTAGTGAACTCTGGATGGGGACCCTCGAGTTCCCTTCATATACATGTGCGCACAAATGCACACAGATACACAAACACATTCACCTTTGATTCAATCTTTTCCCAGACCCTTAAAAGAAGTGTAAATCTCCTCAAAATAATAATCATGCATACACTTGACTTTATAAGAGGTCATTTGTATTCCGCTTGCTGGGATTCTCAAGGTATTGTGAGATATTGAAAAAAAAATGCAATAAGTAATCCTTAACTCTTTCTTTTTCCCTCTCCTAGGTCCCATTCTTTGGAGTTGCTTTGTTCCAAAGTGTTAATGTGTCTTTGGTGGTCTCCTCTCCTCTTACCTCCCCTCCCCTCCTCTCTCCTCCCCTCCCCTCTTCCCTTTCCTCCCTTTCACTTCCCCTCCCTCTCCCTTTTCCTCCTCTCCCTTCCTCTCTCCTCTCCCTTCCCCTCACCTCTCTGCCCTTCGCTCCCCTTCTCTCCTATCCCTTCACATTTAATATTGGAACAGAGAAGGAAAAAGGTTTTATTTTGATGCACATTTCCTTGATGCCACATTTTGTTATAAAAATTTCCCTGATTTGGCCTTTTCAAAAGTCTGTTTCTCAAAAATAACAAGTTGTGGGTGTGAGCCACCTCATGGCAAAGCCCAAATCCAATAAATTTGGAGCAGTATTGCAAATTATCCTAAATGGGATGAATGTGTGTAACACATTCCCCAAAATCTGATTTTGACAGATAATTCTGCAACTCTTATTATGCTGCAAATGTACTGCTACTGCAATCATACCAAACAAAGAAAAAATAAATATTTTTTGGTGTTGTCCTGGTGCAGAAGACACAGAAGTTCAACTGTTTTTTAAATGGTTTGCCATTATCATTTACTAGGGATATGACTATCCCAGCTGTGGATTAACCATTAAGCAAAATAAGCATGTGCTTAGGGTACCAAGACAAAGGGGGCATGACAGAGGTTTTTTTTTTTACTAATTATTATTCCATTCACTTTCACAGCTACACTTGACTTTAGTTGATTTTTATTTGTAATTGTCTTTATCTACCATGTTTCGCTTTTATTTGTGTGGTTTAAAATGTTTACTTTTGCAAGTGACTAAAGTTTAACAGTTTGATTTGAAGATGTTGTCAGTTATCACATTTGTTTCCATCTCATGATGTGGGAGTTTTGCTTCTTTAGAGGACCGCCATTGTTGGAATGTGCTTAGGGCAACAGTTGACCTTAATCTGGCCTTGGATTGACTCAAGGCCAGCCCATTGGATTCCATGCCTAAAACAGGCAGGAAGCTCAGCTTTCCCTACTCCTAATCCCACATTTTAACTGCTACATGAAACTGGCTCACAGGCAAAAGTTTGTCTAGAGGATATTTACTGAGGCACGGTGGCGCAATGACTCTGCATATAGCCAGCAGTTCAATCCTGATCAGCTCAAAGTTGACTCAACCTTCCATCCCGGGTCCCCTAAAACAGATCACTATCTTCACATTGGAAGAGTTGGCTGTTCCTACTGTCAGTTTTGGAATAGCGTTCACCTGCCATCTATGAAATAGAAGGGGTGTCATTTGTCTTTCGTTCCAGATATTAAGACATTATTCTGGGCTGGCCCTGAAAAGTATAGGACCTTTCAAGGTTGCTTCCAAACCTGAATCATTCTAATTATGTTAATTGGGTCCCTAAAAATATTATGCCCCATTCTTCCAGGAATACTTTTCCCAAGCAACTTGCTTTAAATCAGAAATCATATTGCTAAAAAACGTTTTTTTCCCAGAAGCTTAAAAAAAGCCTAGAGACAATTCTTTCCCTGTGCCAAAAACTTCCTGCTGACTGAAATAAAAATAAATGTTCTGTGCACATGCATTAAAAAAGTACACTGCTTGATGTGAGTTGCACTTCATCAAGGAGCACTGTACAGTGTCAGTTTCTGAGCACTGCTGAGAATCAATTCTGTTCTTGTTGCGCTATAACCAGGGCACTTGCAGAGTTAAAGGTCTCTCCTGATGGGAGCATTATTTTGAAAAGATCATTGCAGGAAGTTATGGAGGGTTGAGGGAAGGGGCTGCTCTTGAAGATAAATATTTGTGTCACGATCAGCACTTTAATTTCATCCACTCTTTTGTTTGTTTTACATCGTTGCATCCTGTACTTCAACCTCAAAGCGTTCTCAGAATGGTGCATGCTTAAAACAAGAAGAGATCAGTTTTAGAAATATTAAAACAGCAGAATCTTAACAAACAAGAGTAGACATTAAAAAACCACATAATACTGGAGCCAGGGAGATCACACACATAATAAAAACTGCTAAAAGGCCTGGCAAATTAAAGAACTTCAACTGATGCCGAAAAGATAACCATGTGAACACCATACAAAAGTCTGAACAGAGGACATCCCTGGGCAAGATGCTATGATATAAAACAGCTTAACTAGGGTTACTGTTGCTATCACCCTACCCGAGTTCAGTTCTAACATTGAAGAGATCCAAAGAAGTTCTAGGTATTCAGGAATATTTTGAAGTGGGTAAAGAGGGGCCTGCTTGCTTGTCAGTGGACTGCAGAAACGCCTGCAGCCAGGGTTGGACTGGTGGTGGATTGCAGGCTGAAAGTTGAATTAGTAACACCAACATTCATTTCAAGGTTCTTTGCAGATTGGATTAAACCAGTGTTTCTCAAACCTGGCAATTTTAAGAGGGGTGGACTTCAGTGCCCAGAATTCCCAGCCAGCATGCTGACTGAGAATTCTAGGAATTGAAGTCCACATCTCTTTAAGCTGCCAAGATTGAAAAAACACTGGTTTAAAACACTCATCTCAATATAACAGATTCAGAAATAAACAGGAGTTAGTTCGTTATGATGCCTCATGCATGTATCATTGATGGCATTCAGGTAGCCCACTGGTTGAAGTTGCTGTTGAATCAATGCAGAAGAATAGCAAATATGCTAACAATAGCATTGCCAAACTGTAGAAAGTGTGTGTGTGGGGGGGGAAAGGTTTATTAAGGCAGCTTTTTAACTTATTGGAAGCTGGGCTTCTGAGATGCTAGGTGCATGCATCCACTAGAGATATACTGATAGAAGTAGTGGCTGATTTTTTTTAATGTCATCACTTGGGAGCCAGAAGGAGATATGATTTTCATCCCAACCAAAAAAGCCCACTGCTATCTGAGCTACCTTTTTCAGCCTGACCAATTTATTTATTCTCATAGATTTAGAGAACACCCGATTCCCAACAGCTCTGGGTGCATACAGCCAACTTCCAACAAATCAGGAGAGACTGATATATTCATCTTGACTCCCTTCTCTCAGGCTGCCACTTGTGGAATCTAAAATTTGGCTCTCCAAAATATAGCTGTGTGTGCAGCCTCTTGAGATCATGCCACCAATTCAGAAGTAAAATTGTCAACTTTCAGTGGTATTACTTTGGCCTGCTTTTTTCCCCAGGTTTAAGGATATTTTAAGGATGGAAATAGAGCTGTTTGCCTCAAGGAAGCCTCTCTCTTCCATTGTAACCCCCAAATTCTCCCTTACAAGCCAAAAATATTGGCTGTGCCTCTTCTAGTTATATCACAATAATGCAAGAAGGGCTTCCACACCCAGTGGTGGGATTCAAATATGTGACCAACCAGTTCTCTGTGTGGATGCTGTTTCCGGAAGTCCATTCTGGGCCTGGGCAACAAAAAATTAGCTACCGGTTCTGCCGAAGTGGTGCAAACCAGCTGAATCCCACCACTGTCCACACCCCTTCCCAAGGTCAGGAGAATCTCTGATCTCTCAAATATTGCCTACCTCATCCTTGATTTTGACTATGCATTTCTCTCTGATATCTCTCCAGTCTGGATTTCATTGATATGGATCTTGATTTCTATTTGAACTAGGTCAGGGGTCCCCAACCCTTGATCCATGGATTGGCACCAGGCCACAGCATATCAGCAACCGGGCCATGCAAACAAGCAAAGCCCCATCTGCTGAATGCAGGCAACATGCAAAACCCTGCCCCCTCTGGTCTGCAGGAAAACCTTTCTCCATGGAACTGGTCCCTGGTGCCCAAAAGGTTGGGGGCCGCTGAACTAGGTTACATACTCACTGGCATATATATGGTTTAACTATATAAAAACTACTTGTCGTAATTTTTTTATTGATATATACATCTCCAGCCTGATAAATTCTCCAGAGAAAAATCATGATGGAATTTTATCTCTGTATATATCAACTTGTTCTTTGCAATTATTTGATCAATAAACATATGATGAATGCACATTAGTAAAATATTGATGCAACATTCAAGCGTTCCTCTCACGATCATGTAATATTGAGCACTTATCCCAAATCTTTGACCCATTCAGTGATTTGATCTACAACTTATGTCTGAGATGAGCATGTTAATTGGAGCTGATGAGAGGTTTTAGC
This sequence comes from Vipera berus, assembly GCF_964194415.1. NCBI lineage: Eukaryota > Metazoa > Chordata > Lepidosauria > Squamata > Viperidae > Vipera > Vipera berus. Next base: position 174,632,137 of record NC_138202.1, read on the forward strand.
TGAAATCATCCTGAATCTCACAGAATGGGGAAGATTGAAAGGAGAATTAAAAATCTGCAAATGAACAGAGGGAAATGCATCCATTTCTAGTAATTTGTAGCATTCTTTATGCAAATTTAGAGATATAAAGCAGACAATTTCTCAAATACTGCTTCCAATTTGGAAATTAATTTGGAATTTTAGAGAACCATTAAGATGGGGAGAATTTCATTAATTACCTTCAATAACCACAACTCAGTAATGAAGAAGTGCTTTGCATGTAGAAAATCTCAGGTGTGGTCTCCAGCAACTCCAGGTAAGTCTGAGCAATACTGAGCCTTGAAGATCTTGGTCTGCTACCACTGAACTACTTGGCTAGATGGTATTCAACCAATTTCCTGGGCCAAGCAAAAACACCTGAAATTGCCAGTGCGCAACCCTGAAAGGAATGAAGTCAGTGCAAACCAGCTATGCTCTCATTTACAAATTGAGGGACAAGTTCAGTTTATTGGTTCCTTTTCACACAGTCAACATTTCTGAACGGCAGCTCCATCAGCATAATTTCATTGTTAGCAGATTTAAACAGCTTAAGACAAAAGGAGTCCCAATGGTAGAAAAGTGACCATATAAAACTGCTGAATAAATAAAATACATTAAACTAAATAAATAATGATACAGTGTTTCTGCAGATTTGGATATTATACTTTGCTGTAAGACAGGGGTCCCAACTCTCAGTCTGCTGACCGGGACCAGTCCACAACCTGTTGGGAACTGGGCCGCGCAAGTGGTGGGTGAGCACGCTAAGTTCCTCTTTTGCAAGCAGCAGGCATGCATGCATGAAACCAGTGCTTTTTTTGTAAAAGAAAAAGGTGCCGGAACTCACACATGTTATACAACCCGCCTTGCCTACCCTACAAGGTTCCATCCAAAAAAGGTGCCAGAACTCCGTTCTGAGCGTTCAATGAGAAAAAAAAGCCCTGCATGAAACTATCCCTTCCTCCCCCTGCTGCTGCTGCCACCGCTGCCAGTTTGTGGAGCCGGAAAGGTTGGATACCACTGCTCTCAAAAATAGGCATCTTGTTATGCTACAATTATTTTGTTAATTATAACTTAGTGGTTGGTTAAGTTCCTATACCTCACTCAAACAACCTTATTCCAACTCTGGTTTGAAATGAACCACAATGGATGACTTCTTACATAATATTAGTCCATAAATTGTGGTTTATGGTGTGAAATGTCTGGAATAATAAGACATGTTAAGACAGTGCTGTTTTGTAAAAAAAAAAAAAAGGTGCCGGAACTCATACACGTCATACAACCCACCTTGCCTACCCTACAAGGTTTACATTTGTAGTTGGGGAAAAAACCCCTTCAATTTTTAGTATATCTAAAAGATTAGGATTTTGTTCAAGGTAAGTTAATACCATTAATGTTACCATGCACCGTGTGGCTTTAAATTACAAGAAGACATTTTATTAATCTTTTGGGACATTTACCACTGGCATAGCCATTTAGTTTAATGAGTGGAAATGTCAGTTTTCTATGTGGAATGAAATTGGCCCAATAAAACAAAATTTGGTTGCTTATAAAAGATTGAATTATTTTTAAGAAGTTGTCAAACAAGGTGGAAAAATTTACATTTGGAGTTTAATATGGATATTGACTTGAAACAAATTAAAGTTGAAACTTTGTCAGTGAACAGATTACTTTTAATTTACCTTTAAGTTAAACCCAATTTAATAAATAGATCTAATTAAACCTCATACTGTAGGTCTACATTTACATCTGACCAATACATAATTAATATATATTAATATATATTATTAATAATAATAAGAGGGACACGGTGGCTCAGTGGGTTAGGACGCTGAGCTTGTCGATCAGAAGGTCAGCAGTTTGGCGGGTTGAATCCCGAGTGCCGCATAACAGAGTGAGCGCCTGTTACTCATCCCAGCTTCTGCTAACCTAGCAGTTCGAAAGCACATAAAAATGCAAGTAGAAAAATAGGGACCACTACGGTGGGAAGGTAACAGCGTTCCGTGCGCCTCTGGCATCTAGTCATGCCGGCCACATGACCACGGAGATGTCCTTGGACAAGCGCTGGCTCTTCGGCTTTGAAACGGAGATGAGCACCGGCCCCTAGAGTCAGAAACGACTAGCACACATGTGCGGGGGAACCTTTACCTTTACCTTTACCTAATAATAATAATACCTCCAAATCACAAGACATTGGCTTTATTCTTACTCTTCCCCTCTGCAGTTTGAACATAAGATATAAAAGACTAAAAAGAGATTTTCGTAGACATCCCAGCTTTTGAATTACCCAAGAAACTGAAACAGCAAAGTTTTGCTGTCAGGCAAGCTGCCATGCCTCTTTTTAACCTCACATCCCACCTTCTGTAAGTGAAGGCAAAAGGCTCGCTCACCCTCTCGTGAAAGACAGCCTCCATGTTTATGTGTCTTCCACTGCCACCATCGGCTTCCATACCACATGGACTGACCCAGCCAATCAAGCCACGCTCTGGCTGTGTTGGTCCGGTGCCTCATGGCTCCTCCTAGAGGAGGCAGACAGCACTGGAGTGGACCCTGCTTGCACCGTACCGCCAGTGGGGCATTTTCAAAAACAAACAAGGATAGGAAGGGAAACAATAGGAAAAGAAGGCAATTTTGGAAAATCCATCAAAAAAAGGTGCCAGAACTCTGTTCCAGTGCATTCTATGACAAAAAAGCCCTGTGTTAAAATATCTATGGATATATTAAAATTTAGTGTAGAATAGTGGTTAAGGGAACTGGGAGGTGAGACAAACAGGTTCTATTGCTTGTTTAGACACAGAAGCTGACTGGCTGAGTGATTTGGGCCATTTTCAACTAAGACGTTGAAGTGTCTATCTACCTTCCCACACTGAGAAAACTTTCATCCCGCAGTGAATTGATTTGAGATGATGATGATGATAATTGGATGACAGCAGGATTTGTGAAGTCAGCTAAAATATAGCATCATCAATGTAATGCCAACAAAAAAAGCAAAGTCTCTGCTGCCCCAATCCTTACCATCTGAATTGCAATCATGGGGAAGAGAGTGATGTGCAGATGAGAGGTGATGACTACTTAGAAATGCAATTAGAGATACTTAGGCTTTGCAGATCTGCTTAGATGTGATAATAAGATTCATTTCTGTCATTCAAAAACTGCAGCCAGCCCAGTCCTGCTGACTTCAAAATACTTGGATGTAGACCCTCCTTTCTGTTCAACTGTTAAATTTAATTGACTTTCTTAAACAATCCATTTGGTTGCTCTTTTTGTCATGCTGACAACAATCAAAGTCATGCTGACAACAATCAAACAAGACAGTCTGCCGACCCACCAGAGTAGCAAGCAAATTCTTTCTTTCTTTTTTCTTCTTCTCCCCAAATACCAAGGTTTGAGTGGGCCAGGAAGATGAAATACAATTATGGCTGATCCTATCTTCATCAGTGAAGAACCAAGGGACGGCCATTGGAATAAGAGGCAGGCAATTTAGATGCCAAATTGGTGACTCCTGCTCGGAGGGAATTATAGTAATCAATTCTCTGTGGTTACAAAGGCATGAACTACTGCTGAGAGGTCGCCACGGGATAATAAAAGGGCATGTCACAACTGGCACAAATTGCGTGGCTTTAAAAAAAAAAGTCCTAAAGCCAACATGCAACTTCCCATGAAAAGGGTGTGACTGTGTTGACAAGACTTCCAGCTCAACTTTCTGCCTCTAAACAATGATTGTCCCCAAGCAGAGGGAGGGTAGGGCAGGAGAGGAAAGTTTGAAATGAAATTCCTCTCTATAGTGATCTCAGTCCCCAACGCTTGCTCTAATAGCCTGGAGATAATCATTCCGATTCTTCTTCAGAGGAAAGCAGTTGTGAGCTCCACACAAGGGAAATACCTACTTCTCTTCTAGCAACATACTAGTAATATTCTTACCAGTGTTTATAAAAATTGCAAGACAGGATGTTTTGCTGGCTACTCAAAACTTCAGAAACAGAAAATAAAGCCAGCTAGTTATCATGTTTTTCATTCTGATGGGACGGGGGGGGGGGGAAATTTGGGGACAACATTAAAGTCAGAGCATAACATGCCATTTTTGTCTAGTACTTTTGGAAAGAAAAATATGCCTGATTCTACTATCCAGCTTGCCACCTTTTCAAAATGGGGGCCTGGCCATTCAATAAAACTTTTTCTGAGTCTGATTGCTAAAGAAATGGGCATTGTATTGTATGACATTCCATTAGGGCTGGACCCAAATGGCTTTGACATTTTTAGCTTTTCTCAGAGTTATTTTATTAATTTTCATGAAAGAAAACATTGAAGAAATTGGAAAGATTTCAGGAGAGCAGCAAATGGGATAGGCTTGCAGAGAGCTTCCATCTTGGAAAGCATTTGACAGACATTTGGAAAAATAACCATTTCTCTCAGTGAGATGTCTTCCCAGTAATGCTGCAGGCCATCCAGCTACTTTTTTCAACTGATATTCATTGTTCCTCATGGTATTATTTGGAAGCCATTTCACCCAAAAACAATGGCAGCCATAATATATATATATTTATAACTATTTTTCTGCTTTTTAAAAAACCGATTATATCTACCTGCCTACAGAAGATGCTTTACACTATTGGTCTTTGTTTTAAAATTGATCTCATCTGTAAGATATTCAGTTCTATTTTTTTAGAAGCCCCTTTGCTTGGTTTCAGAGTCATTTTGAGTAGCTGGAATAAAAAGCAATGAACAAGAGGCATCCTGGAATTGTATAGATTTTGTTAAAAACTACAAGCGAATTAGGATTTGATGAAGGGTGCCAATATTCCTATATTCTTGCAAGTATAAGGGAAAGCATTCATATACTTTCCCAAACAGCTTGAGAATAATTATTAAGAAGAAATGATGTATGCAACTTGGAATATAAATAATAACAAAATATGCTTCTTTATTTACATTGCTTAAAGAAAATGTTATTCAAAGTTATTCCAACAGTATCTTTTACGTTTTAAAATTCTATCCATCCATCCATCCATTCTGACATTATAGATCACATATTTCCCTTCTCCCAAGCACTATACATAAAGGACATTTGGACCTATAAAGAGCTTCTATCAATTAAGGGCAAAAGTTGAGCAATAACATCAAAAGAAGTTCTTAAGGCATTTTCCCCATGAACTGAGGAGAAAGGAAAATCTCATTGTGGGCATATTTTCTCTACACACACACACACGAATATAGACGAAAGGAAAATCTCATTGTGGTCATATTTTCTCTATACACACACACATGCACATAGACACATAGACATGTAGATGCATACACACACTGTCCATCCTTTTAATATAAAGCTTAAAGAAATATGAAACAAATTCACTGTTTTTTTTCAATGTCAAGAAGCCATGTCAAGGCTGATAAGCAATTACACAGCAAAGCTATTCCTATTTCTTCAGGGACTTGAACAGAGAACTCTATTTTTATTGCATAAAAGTCAATAAAACAACAACAAGAACAGACATATACAGCACTCTTGCTCACAATCCCTTCTGGTGTATTGACTGCTAGAATTTGCTTTTCGGCTTCATTTTAAAAGGAAACCAAGGCCTACATTTGCCTGTGGGTGTAGGGAAAGGAATGGGAGAAATAACATGTTATCTTTATCCACCACTTTTTGGGTGCTCCCTAATGTCCATTTTTATTCATGTCCTATAGACCCTGAAAATATCAATATGTCATGCAGTCCATGTACAATTTTTGAAAGCAATCACCATAGTTTTTGCATGGCTCTTAAGTCATACAAGGAAGTATAAAAGGTTCCTGCTGGTGCTACTCAAAATACACCCTCTAAGATAAATAGACAAACACCAGAATGAGACTATTAGGGCCAAGGAATGATTTAAAAGCCAAACTGTTTCAAAAGGAATTTGATTTTTTTAAAAAAAAATTAATCCAAAAGGCCTTTTTTTGCAGAAGATTATGTTGTTTTAATCTCCACCTGTTGGATTCTCATTCTGGTAATTATTCTTACTCTGTTTTCATTTTAAAGTGCAGCTGTATATATATCTCTAGTCAAATATCAGTTCCTGTGTTTAACAGGCCTTATTGTCTGATAAGCAGATAATAGTATTACAATCTAACAGTGCAATTTTATATAGCTCTATTTAAAAGTAAGTCCAGTTTAGTTTAGGGTTCATAAACTTAGAACGGTAGGCAGTAATTGAGAATTAGCTTTCAGAATTCAATGGGATGTACTTCTGAGTTGATAGGTATAGGATTACACTGTAAGGGAAAAAAATCTAATATTGTAAGTTCTAGCTCTTTTTAGCTCTTCCCTGTCCTTCCATAAGTCTACTTCAAAAAGTTCCTTAACTTTTCTTTGCTATAAGAAGTATTTTTCTTAAATTTCCATTTCAATATTAGGACATATCCTTAATTAACATTATATGGATTGAATTAGCTGAAGAACAATTTGCTTATAGAAGATGCTTTACACTATTGGTCTTTGTGACCATCTAAAATTCAGTTGCCCTCATGTTTTGCACAAGTAAGCTTTATACCTTTACCCAATTCTTCACTTTTGATTTGTTTCTACTGACATGGAGAGACAGGACCATCAGCAAAGTATGCATTGATTGTATTATCTTTCATAAATATGTAAACAAAATCCTTTTGAAGCAACCATTATTGATGATTATTAATATATTTTGGGTTGCAGGTACCAATGCCTAACTATAAATTAAACACCAAAATAGAATTAAGAAAAAACAGGTCCTAACAGCATTCCTCACACAGAGACCTCTTTGTTGACCACTGATGCCCTGTAAAAATGAGAGAAAGAATATCAGCAAGCAAGGAGGACAGGAGAAAATTTGTTCATTTTCAAGCAAAATATGGAGAATTACATTAAGATTTCGGTGTGCAGGGAAAAAATACTGTCTTCTTTATTTCTCTAGAAGATAACTAGGACCATCACCCTGAGCCTTTCCCTTAACTTAGCAACATGTAACGCAAACTCCTTATACATGCAACAGAGATATTTACATATGTACTGTATGTTCACAATATATTTCCACAATGCAAATCTCCATGACCTGACTAATTGGATCTCTTTATGCCATGTTAATCAAAAGAAATGCCACATTCTTCTTGCATACCACATGTCTGCAGTTATAACTGTCTGTGAGATAGGCAACTCCAAAGAGAACAGTTAAAGATTATTTTGTATGTTACCCAAATTACCATATGGTACACGGCTGCATAATTTGGTTATTTGATAAAGGGTTGGCATTGTAGGATTTGAGAGCTATCCTTCAATAGAAACGAATGAGCTATTATAAAAACTGTCTTTAGGGAGAATATCAGTATAGACTGACTTTTAAATGCAGATCAAACTTCATAGGAGATGTTTATGTGTGGCAATTTGATGTGGGCTTAGCTTCAGGTCAAATATAATGCCTAAAATCATATGGTTATAACTTCATAAAAATCACACTGTGATTTTTAGGGATACAGAGCTTTCCAAAGGAGGGTGAGAAACACTGCAAAAAAAAACTATTGAGGAAATATGTACTTGCATATGTCTTGGTCTTATTTGAGAACATAACAAAACTTTCTTGATTTTCAAACTTCAGGTTTTTTAGCCTTTGGTACCCTTGGGGCATCAGAGGCAAATTACAACTTGAGCTCAGATGTTTAGGAAAGCCAAAAGGCATTGTTTTAGTTTTGCTGCATTTAAATCCAGTTTGTTTTCTTGGATCCAGTCTGTCAAAATCTTTTTGCAGTTCAGTCGTTCTGCGAGAAACAGATTTGCCATTAAAATGCACAGTCGTGCCATCTGCATAAAAGTATAGAACGGTAATGACACATCCATGCAAGAAATCATTAATAAGAGAGAAAGCCGGAATGAGTGACACCCCTCCAGGAGGAGGAGGAGAAGGAGAGGATGTTAACTGACACCTTTTACTGACAAACAGAGGGAGGAGAGAGGGAGAGAGACAGATTGGGGTTTGCTGGGGGAAAACTGGCCTTCTGACAACAGACTTGCTGAAGCACCAGGAACTTGTTTTCCCTAGGAAAAACAGACAGGTCTGAAGCTTCAGCAAACCTGGTTCGGCTTTTGCTAAAGCAATGTACTTCTTAAGCAGTTTGTAAGATCGGCATAGGCAATTGCTGCTGTTTTGCAGGGTTAAATACTGTAGCATCAAAGGGTAGTTTATTACAGCATAATTGGGACACCATCTCTGAAATTGTGCCAATCTAGTATCTAATTTTTCTAATTTTCAGTTGTTTTCAGTGATTACTTATAGCAGGGATAACCAGATTCTTTATTCTCTGGAACAACTCCACTGACTGGAATTTGGAAAGGACAGGTACATAATAACGCAGGCAATCTCTATGAATGCAGTTTATCATTGGGGGCAAATTTATTCAATAATAATAATAATAATAATAATAATAATAATAATAATAATAATAATAATAATAATAATAATAATAATAATAATAATAATAATAATAATAATAATAATAATAATAATAATAATAATAATAATAATAATAAGAAGAAGAAGAAGAAGAAGAAGAAGAAGAAGAAGAAGAAGAAGAAGAAGAAGAAGAAGAAGAAGAAGAAGAAGAAGAAGAAGAAGAAGAAGAAGAAGAAGAAGAAGAAGAAGAAGAAGAAGAAGAAGAAGAAGAAGAAGAAGTTGGAAGGGACCTTGGAGGTCATCTAGTCCAACCCCCTGCTCAGGCAGGAAACCCTATACCATTTCAGGCAAATGGCTGTCCAGTATCTTCTTAAAAACTTCCAGTGTTGGAGCATTCACAGCTTCTGGAGGCAGGTTGTTCCACTGGTTAATTGTTCTAACTGTCAGGAAGTTTCTCCTTAGTTCTAGCTCCTACTCTCCAGCTTAGAAAGCTCAGAACTCAATGAGGTAAACGTTTATTGCAGACCTATAAACTAAAAGACATGATGTAAAAAGAGGGAAGAGAAGGGAAGGGGAAATCTCTGGCATCAGTTATGAAGAATTTTAATAATGAAGGAAGAAGAATCTTGTGTTGATCTTTCATCAGAATCCGTGGTGGGGTTGTGATTCCTTTCAGTTCCTTTGTAGCAGCTTAAGAAAGTGCCTAGTTTTGGATGAGGGTGAGGAGGAGACAAATTGAGCTGATATTCCTACCAACCTGAAGAAACAATCTCCACATTCCATCCCTCACAGATACATTACACATTTTGTGTAAGAACTACTTCTTACAAGATGAGAAGGAAACAGTTTGAGGGCAGATTAATCTATGAAAATAACAAAGGTCAAGACTACCATTCTTCCTCATAAGCACCAGACGTCGGGTCTACTAAACTGCACAAGTAAGAAATACAGGTACCAGAAGGGAGCCATGATTTAATGTAGAAAGGGCTTGCATTTTAAGCCTGGCAATGGTTGGAATTATTTTCTTTTCTTTTTTCTTTCCCTCTCTCCTTGAGGCAAGAAAGTTATTCACATACCCTGGGGCAGAAAACCTCATAAATACCTCTATACTTTCTCTGGTATGAAACCTCCTCTTCTCCCCCCTCCCCCACTATTTGATAATAATTCAATAAAAAGTGGGTGACGTTTCATGAAGCTGCCAATGCTTACAGGTAGAGCCAATTCTGGTATTTATTTTTGATATTTATTATTTATACCTTGACTTTCGATTCAATAAAAACCTTCAATGGTTTGAAAACATGACACATCCATAAAACATTAAAACATTCCTCCTCAAATGAAACAACCTAACCCAAACACAAATCCTGAGGTGAGAATAATTCCTATATTCTTTAGGCATCAAGTGCCCTACAGAACAGGTCTGTCCTGACTGGATTCTGTAAGAGAAGATGCCATCTGGATTCCTGCGGGCCATGTAGGTGTTCCACAGGAGAGGTTCATTGTTAAGTTCGGACAGACGAATGACTCAGTGAGGTTTCACAGTAAGAACGTTTATTAATACACATATGTCAACTGTCAACTGTCAGTTAAACTTCGGCTTATATACTCCGGAACGCTTGAACTGTAGCCAATCCCCAGCCCGGAATTTCCCGCCGTTTAAACATCAACCAATAATTGCACCCGTGTTTCCCGCTTCACAGAAACCACTCATTTATTAACTACTGACACAACACCCCTTTCCCCCCAGATGATGTTATTTATTAACGTAATCTTTCAAATATTTTGGTGGCTTGTGAACCCTTGAAGGATATCTATTGACCTTGCAACTTACAGTTGTGTTTGCAGACTGGCTGCTTGTTATGGGCCTAGATGTTTGGGACACTGGCTCTGGTAATGCTCTATCTGATAATTGTTGTTGTTGTTGTTGTTGTTGTTGCGCAGGCACAGCTGGTCTTTCCATTGGAAACAACTCCCAATCGAATTGACCTTGTTGTGGAATTGTTTCTGCTAACCTGGGTTGAGTTCCCACTCCCCCCTCAACAACTGTAGTATCAGACTGGTTGTGCCTAAATGTAGAGTCGCACAATTGTTCATTTTGGCCCGCCTTGTCTAACACATTTTCGGTTGCTCTCTTCCTTAAGTGGTCAATATGTCTTCTGAATACTCTATTCCCTTCCCCCTCAATGGTGTAAGATAACGGCCCCGTTATGTCAGTGACTACCCCTGGAACCCATTTGTCCCCAAGTCCGTAGTTCCTGGCCCAAACTAAGTCTCCAATGTTGAGAGACCGGTTTGGTATGTCAGGTTCAGCAGTTGTGTGCAATCTGTCAGGGTGTAACCTGTCCAATTTAGTGGTTAGTCTTCTGCCCCACCTCATCTCAGCTGGGCTTTTACCGGTAGCCGTGCAGGGGGTCGTGTGCTGAGCCAGCAAGAACTTGGCAAGTCTCTGGTGCCAATCGCCACGTATGATCCTCTTCAGAGCGTCTTTTGTGGTTCTGACGTTGCGTTCAGCCAAGCCATTGGTGGAGGGGTGAAAGGGTGCCGACGTCGCGTGCCTAATCCAATTGGCCTTGAGGAAATCCTGAAATTCAGCAGAGGTGAATTGGGGCCCATTATCAGATACAATCACATCAGGTAACCCATGGGTGGCAAAGAGGCCCCTCAAAACCTGAATTGTTTTAGCAGATGACATAGTGGTAACAGGCACAACCTCCAACCACCGGGAGAAACTGTCTACCACAACTAAGAATGTTATGCCTTGAAATGGCCCCGCAAAATCAATATGTATACGAGACCAAGGGTTCCTGGCCATCTCCCACTTATGGGTATGTGCATGTGCCTGTTCAGGCCTAGAGCGCTGACACTGATAACACCCAGATACGCACTCTTCAATTGCCTTGTCTAACCCCGGCCACCACAAATGACTTCTCGCTAAAGCCTTCATGCGGACAATCCCTGGGTGACCCACATGTAATTCAGCAATTACAGTATTCCTGTGATGTTCAGGAATGACAACTCGGTTACCCCACAAGATGCACCCCAAATGAGATGATAATTCATCTTTTCTCCTAAAATATGGAGTGAAATTAGGGTCAGGATTCTTATTTGGCCATCCACCTTGTACCCATGTTGTAATTCTATTGAGGATTAGGTCTTTTTTAGTGGCATCAGCAATGTCTCTAGCTGTTAAAGGGCATTCAGGTATTTCTTGTAAAGACAGAATTTGTCCTACTGGCGCAGGGTCATCCTCAGTGTCATTTAAGGGTAGTCTGCTAAGGGCATCTGCATGGCCCATTTCCTTGCCAGGTCTATGTTTCAAGGAGAAAGAATATGCTGACAGGAAAATTGACCACCTAAGCATCCTGGGAGACATTATCTGGGGTGTCTGTTTATCTGTGGTAAACAGTCCCAGTAATGGTTTGTGGTCAGTGAATATGGTAAAGTTCCTACCATAAAGGTAATCATGGAACTTTTTAACCCCTGCCACTATAGCTAATGCTTCTCTGTCTATTTGTGCATAATTCCGTTCAGCTTTGGTGAGCGTCCTGGAATAATATGCAAATGGCTTTTGATGGCCCTGATTATCCATGTGGCTTATGACAGCGCCAACACCATAAGGTGAAGCATCGCACGCTAAATAGATTGGTTTGTTTTCTATAAAATGTGTAACCGTGGATTGGCTAGATAAAAGATCCTTTAAGGTTTGAAAGCTAATTCTATGTTTTTCTTGCCACTGCCAAGGGTTTTTTCTGTCTAACAATCTATGTAATGGTTCAGCAATAGCAGCTTTGTGTGGCAAGAATGTGTGATAAAAGTTAACTAACCCTAAAAAGGCTTGTACTTCAGCCTTGTTTTTAGGTTCAGGTGCTAATTTAATTGCTCTAATTTTTTCTGCAGTAGGGTGTATCCCTTTTTCATCAATTCTAAACCCTAAGAATTCAGTGGATTTAACTCCAATAAAACATTTTTCCTTTTTTAATTTTAGTCCTGCCTCTCTAAATTTCCCCAGTACCTGTTCCAGACGCTCAGCTAATATTTCTTCAGTTTTACCAGCAATCAGGACATCATCAAAGTAAGGGCATACACCAGGTATGCCCTTTAATGTCCTCTCCATCACCTCCTGGAAGATGCCTGGAGCTGCTGCAATGCCAAATTGCAATCTGTGGACTTGGAACGCCCCCTTGTGGGTAACAATTGTTTGAGCTTCAGCAGCTTCCCTGGAAACAGTGAGTTGCAAATACGCCTGCGCCAAGTCAAGCTTGGCAAAGATGGCGCTGTCCTGGATCGTCGCGAGGACCTGCTTCACCGTCGGGACCGGGTAAGCATGCTTTTTCATTCCTAAGTTCAGGGTGGCTTTATAATCGGCACAAATCCTCACATCCCCATTAGGTTTTAGGGGTGTGACGATTGGTGTCTCCCACAAGCGTCCCTCGACCGGTTCTAGTACGCCTTGGCCTACAAGCTTATCGAGCTCGGCCTCGATTTTTTGTTTAAGGGCAAAAGGCACCCGTCGGGCCTTAAGCCTAATGGGTTTTACTGCAGGGTCTAGATTAAAATTAATAGGGGGCCCTTTATATTTACCTAAAGACCCATCAAATACGTCTGCGAACTCATCGCAGACAGACTTGAGGGTCTTAGTATTAATAGTATTTATTCCCCCGACCCAAATTCCTAGGGCTGGGAACCAGTTAAGGCCAATTAAACTAGTCCTCTGGCCTTCGGTGACTAATAAGTCTAAGAAGCCATTAAATCCTTTATATTTAACCTTAATGGTAACTTTCCCCTTAATATGTATTGGGGTTTTTTGGAAATCCGCTAATTGTATCTTAGTCGGATTAAGTGGAATTCTACGGCCGCTACTAAGCTCAATATGTTTAAGAGTTTCACTAGAAATTATTGATACTGAGGCCCCAGAATCAACTTCCATTTTGCAGGGAATTCCTTGCAAATGGACTACAATTTTTAGTTTAGGCCTCAGAATATGATTAATTTTTGGGTTCCCTATGTGGTTGACTCTAGCCACCTTCCCGTGGTTGGGGTTACGTGCCAAAGGTCTAGGGGTCTCAATGCCACGACAGTAGGGGGTTACCTTACCTTCGGCCCAAACGTCAATTTCATGGAGGCGATTGTCGCGAGGTCGGCTACGGCAAATGGCCTGGATGTGGCCCATTTTTCTGCACATCCTGCATTTTGCGGAACGAAATCTGCAAGTTGCTCTGGGATGGTTGCCACCGCAGCTTCCACATCTGGTGTCTGTGTCGCGCGGTCTGGTCGGGTTGTCCCTCGGTTGTCTTTGCGGTGCTGTTGCCTGGTATCTGCGTCCCGGTTCTGGTGCTTCGTTGCGAGAGGGTCTTGCTGACATTTTCCCGAATCTTCTGGCGACTTCGGCTATGTCGGCTTCCCATTGTTGATCCACCTCCCCACTGTCCACATGGCTTTCCAGATTTATTTCGGCTGAAGCGCCCATGCTATTGCGGGGGGGGGTCTCGACTTCCACTTCCAGTAGATTCATTCGTTAGTAATTCATCGAGGACTTCTTGTAGATCACCGGTGGGCTTAGCAATAATTCGATTTTGTAATTGTTCATCACGCAAGCCCAGCACTACTTTGTCTCGAATTCTGATTTCGAGGTTATCATATTTGCAGCGCAAAGCTGCCTCTCTGACCGCTGCGACGAACTTCATGATGGACTCGCCGGGTCTCTGATTGCGCTTTTCAAATATACGCCTCCAAAACAGTTCAGATCTCTTTGGCGTAAAATGCACTTTTAATTTGGCCAGTAAGTCAGCGTAGGAGACACTTGATACCGGCATTGGTTGGCACAGGCCGACGGCAACCTGGTAAACGGGTGTGCCGCTGATAGTCAATAGAGCTGCAGCCTTCTTCCGGTCATCGGTTATGCCATTAACAAGCAAAAACCCTTCGACCTGGCCAATGTATTCTTCCCAATCCTCTGGGTAGTTTGGATCGAACTCTTTCAAAGAGCCGACTTGCGCCATTCGGAGGTTTGTTGAATTCCGCCGCGGCCGCCGACGGTTGACTGTGTTTTAAATTTTACCGCCTTACGCACAGCTGATTATCGCTGCTCCTTCACTAGTCCGCCGTCGATCCCACCTTCGTCGCCACTTGTTAAGTTCGGACAGACGAATGACTCAGTGAGGTTTCACAGTAAGAACGTTTATTAATACACATATGTCAACTGTCAACTGTCAGTTAAACTTCGGCTTATATACTCCGGAACGCTTGAACTGTAGCCAATCCCCAGCCCGGAATTTCCCGCCGTTTAAACATCAACCAATAATTGCACCCGTGTTTCCCGCTTCACAGAAACCACTCATTTATTAACTACTGACACAACATTCATAACTCATAAAATAAAATAAAATATTTCCAACCTCCCCTTCTGGGCCAAATGGTTGGGTTGTTTCTCCCTGAAGCAGGCAATTCTGCAAATACCTAGGTGCCAAGCCTACATTTATAGATCTTGCTTTGAAGAAGTGCATGGAAACAGAAACGGTGCCACTCCGAGCTTTTCAGATGCATAAAGACAAGCATGCAAATGTTCACTGTATTAACACTTAGTTAGCTGAGATAACGTTAGACTACTCCTGTTATTTAATAGATTATCATAAATAGAGATGGACAAAGTGCCTATTTTACACACACACACACACACCCAGGCAGCTGGATTAAAATAAAATAAAAAACTATTTGAAGATCTCAGGTCCTGTAAATGAGCTAGTCTGGAGGTTCCACAATTTCTCTTTGCTCTGGAAAGGCCCTTCCTACCAGCCCGTTTATACATCTCCTGGTGTCCTTTCTTTTCCAGAGGAAAACTGGAACACTGTAGTGGAGAAAACTAGTCTGGAGGGTAGTGGCCTTTTTCTCCCCACCCTCTCCCTTCCCTGGGTTACAACCAAGAGCCCTATGTGGTGCCTGAAGAGTTAGAATCTAAGGATGGGCCATCTGAGTCCACCTGAGAACAAGAATATATTTTTCATTGTGGTTGCTCAGAGGGCTTCTTGTTGCTGGAGGCTCTAGGAAATAGATGTTTGGTACCAAAATAATTAATTTAAACCTTTTAAAGAAATTCTACCTTTTCTTACCAGAAGTCTGAGGATGTTAAACATGGAAAGTTATTTGACCATAGGTTCCACTAGGGGAAACTTTGGGCTCTGAGCTCCTGTCAGGCTTTGCGGGAACATAAATGTACCCCACAAAAAATGGTTTCAAAGTTCAACTAAAAAAAAAAGAAAAGGAAAAGAAATCTGTTTTTTAAAAATAAAAAATAAATAAATCCCAAGCTGGCATATTACTCCAGCAGTGCAGACAATAAAGGAAACCAAATATTTCTAAGAACACCATTGATTCTCTCTCTCTCATTCTTCCTGACTGGAAGACTTGTCACTTAGCCAGTGTAAATATAGGGCACCCTCTTAAAACAATTCTTTTAAGGGCTACTATAATGGAAAAACTTAGGTTTCAGAAACAGAATGTGAAAATTCAATTGTTTTAATGAGCCTAAGCCCAGAATTCTCTTTTTCCATATTGTTAATTAAAAAAAAGTTCCCTGTTTACAACTCAACCCATGTTTATTTAGTATTCCTTTTCAAATGCAAAGGTCAGTCATGAGGAAGTGTGATACATATTTCATTTTTCATTATATGTTCTATTCATCCACTTCTTTATCAGTTTATGAATCTTCCATCTACATGAAAGGGAATACAATATGCCTTTCCCTGCTGGTTTTCCTAAAATATGGAGATATGTGGGCAATTTGTGGCCCAATATGCATGTACTTGCAATCCATTTTCTTCAGCGTAACACATTTTTATACAATTTTCAATAGTATGTCTTTTTATACACACTTTCTCCAATTCTATATCTATTTGTGTGCAAGTCTCATTTAATCAAACTGGAGAAATGTATTGCAAAATTCAGAAACATATGTTTATTGAAAGACATCTGTGTTTTGGTATATCTCTTGATCCAGAAAATTCCTATTAGGTCTTATTAATTTCTTCTCTATTTCTAGACAATACTGAGATGAATGAACCAGTAGTCTATCTCAGTAAAAGAGTTTTCTCATCTTCAAAAAAAATGTTTAGAATTTAGTTGTAATTCTTAATAGCAAAGGACTTTTTCTGCCCATTTTATGGGCAAAATGGCCCTACCCCCAAGTATTAAACAAGTATTTTAAAATATTTTAAAAGCTACAAACATCTCAAACAGGCATTGCATAATGAAGTAATAATTTTCATAGTTTCACTCATAATTTATTTAGGGAGTTTACATAAATTGGGGATGGGGCAAAGCCAGAAAAAATTAACATATTTAAACAGATTTAGCCATTCATCCAACAGGAAGGAAGCATCTGCTATACCATGTGAGCAATAGGCATGTTTCAAGTATTTCACATTATATACTTGTATCCTATCTATCTCCAGTAATTCTATATTTTCCCATAATCTTTCAATTCCATTCTTATTCTTCTGCAGGTTTAACAGAATATTTATTTTAAACAGGAGGCTTAAGTTCTAACAAAAAATGTCTCGCACAGATTAATTTATTTTAAATTTTGAAGTCCACAATGATTTAGAATCAAGTTATATGTGATTTTTCCCCCACACTTTTCAAATATTGGATATAATCCAGTCCATAATTATTTTAAAAAATACTGTATGAAGTCATATAGCACCACTCCTGGACAGTTTTGAGGGTGACAGTAATTTTCTGCAGAAGAGTAAGTTAAATCCAAGAGAAGTATGGATAAATTGAGGTCAATGTATACATTATAGTATTATAGTTTTATCACTTTTTTGTGCCTTTTCACTTGGGGATTATAACATAAGATTATTAGACACATGCAACTTTATAATTTATAGGTTCCTTGACTATAAAAAGTTCCGCAACTTTTGATGTGTAAGTAAATATGCAAATCTTTTAATTCTTCTCTTTAAGGAAAAGTTTCTAACTTTAATTTTATTTGATTTTTTAAAAAAAAATAACAAAATTCATCAAAGTGTATATGAAAGAATAGAATATTTGGCTTTATTAGTGGTCAATTACTTAATATTACTTAGCAATAGCAATATCACTTAGACTTATATACCACTTCACAGTGCTTTACAGCCCTCTCTGAGTGGTTTACAGAGTCAGCATATTGCCCACAACAATCTGGGTCCTCATTTTACAGACTTCAGAAGGATGGAAGCTGAGTCAACCTTGAGCTGGTGAGATGGCAGTCAGCACAATTAGCCTGTAGTACTGCATTCTAACCACTGTGCCACCACAGCTTATAGATTGTATATTGAAGGTTTTCCTTATGGAAGGAGGAAAATTTTCTGTTATTATACTCCTACTTCATCCTCTATTTTAGGAAGCATACTTGGCCCAAAAAAGGCATTCCCTTCTTCCTTGGAATGGGGAAGCTGAAATGGCAAGAGAATACCCAATGACAGTCACTTGAAAACAGGAAAATAGGAGAAGAAAGGCTTGTTCATACATTTTGGATATTTTTCTTATGAACCAGTTAGACCTCGGCTATTTTCTACTTATTGAAATGTGTACTTTGAGGTAGAGGGTTGAATGATGAAGGAAACTAATTTTGAAACATAGAACAACTAATTTATATGTCTATCTATTTGAAAGTGACATTGACTGAAAATACACATTCTTCTCCGGGATCCACTTGGCTGGATTCATCCATCCAATACATACATACATACATACATACATACATACATACATACATACATACATACATACATACACTCATCTACAGTTAAAAAAAAAATAAAGATCTCTTCCTCAGAGAAGAGCCCTGAGCCATTTACAAGGGAAATAGAGTAAGGGATTAATTTTAAATAAAACCATCATGATAAAATCAATCATGTTTAAAAATAATAAATGAAGCAAAATTAGAAAGTTTATTTTAAAAATCCTCAAAGCAAAATAAATAGCAGGCAATCTAAAAGGTGGTTTGATCTTAAAATCACATGAGTGCCTGGAGGAACAGTCTTTTTTTATTGTCTCCTGAAAAAGGCCAGCAGTGGGAAGAAGATCAAACTTTTTTCAGGAGAGAGTGCCATTATTCAGACCTAGTCATTGAAAAACTTTTATCCCATCTCTCGCAATGTCAGCCAATCCACTCAGGATATCTGCAGGGAAATGAAAAAATAAAATAAAATAAAGATGCTGCCTATGGCTGTGGAATCAAAGCTTTACCCCTTTAATTGCCTGGTGTTGGCCACCATTTTGACTTTTTTAACCTCTCCTCCCGCACAGATGTTCCTGATCCCTCTAAAGAGACTTTAAACAGGGCTTTCCCAAGTGATCTTAGTATACAGGCTGGAAGCCATTTGGGAAAAGATAATATTTAATGGCATTAGGACTTTACAGCGTAATATATATATTGATTATATAAACTTTATTTTGGTTTTAAAAGCTCACTTACAGTCCCTGTAGCACTTTCACCTCAAGACAATCTTTCAAAGTAGCTCTATGTAAGACACATTGCTGTAGTCAAATAAAGAAACTATCAAATGTGAATCATCAAGCTTAAAAATTTTTTAGATCCAGTTACAGCTAACAGACCAGTCAGAGTTGGACATTAGTGGATGCTATATTTCCTGGAATTATTTGACCAGCAATATCTAATTTGGTGCTCCTGTCCATGGTTTCCCAGGAAGTTAATACACAGATTTCAAGTTTAGAACTGCAAAGAGCCACAAAAGGGGAACAATTTAAGCAGTAAGACTTTTCCTTGGCTTATGAGAATCCAAATCTAACTAATCTTCCAAAGCCACTTCCCCTTTGCTTGCTTAAGCTGCAGAATGAATTTGGATCAAGTACTAAAGCCCACTTTCTTAGGCTTTGCCTGTGCAAGCCCACTGATCATGATCTTTCTCCTGTTTAAATCATTTAACAATATGATAATCCTAAATAGAAGTCCTCTTTGCTACAAAAGTCACCTGTGTCTTAAGTGATGGACTGAAATTAAGGTAAATGTCTGGCTACAAACTTGTTTTCTGGAGTGCTGCTTAGTTCATCAGGATGTTTTTTTTCCAGTCCCAGGCCTAACAACCAGCTATCCATGCAGGGGTGTCAAACTGCCGGCCCATGGGCCGGATGCATCATGCAGAAGCTGTGCCCACCCCATTGCCGGCAATGGCAGAACCATCCCAATACGTTGCGCAACATCATGTGATGTCACAAGTTTGACATGTCTGCCATAGACATGTTACCTAGAAAAGAAAGAGAGAAGGAATATATTTTCTTGTATTCAAAAGAATTAAGCCTGGTTGGCCTCACAATTCAAGAATCAGGGGCTAAGCAGAAATATCCCATTACCATAACACTATGACTGAAATCCCAATCCAATAATATACCATAATCAATTGGATCAAAAAACACAGAGGGATCCAAAGAATCAGTACAGCATCAGATCTCTCTCTCTCTCTCTCTCCTGTTAAAGTCATTGATTAAAGCAACCGCCATATTACCACCACCACCATATTCAGATCTGAATCCAGTCAAATGAGTCCTTTTGTTGCATTAATCTTTGAAGGTAGACCATCTTAATTGGTTCTGTTGCCCTTGGGAGGTTCTCAATCACCTGTTTCATTCTCACCCCATGATGATAGAATGATGGGTCCCCCATCAGCAACTGATTCAGTCATTCGGCCATTCATGTTACTCAAAACCCAAATTGACAATATGCTATGTAGCATGTTTGGGATTTCACTTAAATTAGTTATATTATATATGGTCGATGGAGAAAGTGAAAGGACAACTTGGGCAAAGGTTTAAAAGAGAAATAAATTCAATATTATACCCAAACTGATCTTGTCCCACTTTTCCTTTGAAAGAGATTTCTATTCTTGTACCTTGATCTCAGGAGGTATTCGAAGTTCTTTGGATGTTGGGGTGGGGGAAGGAAGAATAAAAGGTTTGATCTGGCTTTATTATTGCAGTAAATGCAGGTTTTTGTCTTTTATACATCTCTTTTGTCTAGGTGCCAGGTGAAAAGGCTCACAGGAAGAACTTCCTTATAAACTTTACTTGGGATTTAACTGAAGTA
The DNA here is from genome assembly GCF_964194415.1 of Vipera berus. Taxonomy (NCBI): domain Eukaryota; kingdom Metazoa; phylum Chordata; class Lepidosauria; order Squamata; family Viperidae; genus Vipera; species Vipera berus. The sequence continues at coordinate 174,652,630 of NC_138202.1, forward strand.
AAAGAAAGACAGGAGGCTGCTAACAACAAAATTGTACAATTGATGACTCAGAGGTTATTGCATGATGGAATCTTATAATTACTGGAAGTACAAGAACACCAACACCTTGATGAGCATTTCACCATCATTTCTTCCTCCTTTGTTGAAACCATATATCAAGATCAATGTCTTTTTCATTAATTGGGATGAGAATATTTTAAAAAATACAGAAGACTGTTTCAGCAATGTTCTACAAAAGTGTTTAAAATATGAAAATGTGATAAAGTATTAAATATTAAAATAAGGTTTATATAATACATTTAAATTGGATTTAAAAGTGTAATATATCAAATGTTACATTAAGATTGGAGGACCTGGGGTCTACTCTGTCTTCAGCCAAGGAAGCCAAGCAGATGACTTTGGGCCAATCACTCTCTCCCTAGCTCAAACTACTGATGGTTATTATGGGAATAAAATGAAGGGACACTGTTTTAGAGGCCACCTAGATTACTACAAATTCTAATTGGAGGAAGTATGAATCCTATTTTACAGAGAATAAAGGGAGATAATCAAAAAACTTAATGTTTTATAGCAGTGATTACCGAATTTTTCCCCACTGTCAACCCTACCATGATATGATATATTGGACGTCTAGTTAAATTATATATACATTTTATATAAATCCGATTTATGTTATCCTCTTTGTAGTCAGGCCATCTTCTGTGCAAATTTGCTTGATTTAATGGATAGAAAGATGAAATAAATCTAAAATCTGAACACAGGGAAGAGAAAAGAAAAACAGCAGCACCTGGTGAACTCTTAATTGGCACCATCTTTTCTGGCTATATAAAGCATGATATCCTCAGGTCCAGAAGGCAGGTAGAGTATATGGAGGGAGGGGGGAGGGAGTAAGGGAGGGAGGGAGGGAGAGAGAGAGAGAGAGAGAGAGAGAGAGAGAGGAAAGGAGAGAGGGAGGGAGAAAGGAAGAGAGAGAAAGAGACAGACAGACAGACAGACAGACACACACACACACAAACACACAAACACACACACAGGGCTTTTTTCTCATAGAACACTCAGAACGGAGTTCCGGCACCTTTTTTGGATGGAACCTTGTAGGGTAGGCAAGGCGGGTTGTATGACGTCTGTGAGTTCCGGCACCTTTTTCTTTTACAAAAAAAAAACACTGCACACACACACACACACACACACACACACAGAATGAGAGAGAGAGAAAGAATAATATTAAAAATCATGACTCCTCTGTTTCTAACTGAGAATCTACAGAACCTTAAGATAGGGGAAGAAAACACATATCATTGTTAAGACCCATATTTAACCCACATGGAAAATGTGACTCTTACCTTTTTAGATCTTAAAGCAAATCACAAATATTGATGTATAATACTCTGTTATGAATAACAGAATATGATCATTGGTTTTCAGGCATCTTTATTATTCCAAAGAAAATTACTTGATTATGAGCTTAATTCTGGCTTTGGAAGAATACTTAAATCAATGAGAAAGGAGCACATGACATGCAAAGGAAAAGTTTGGACTGGTGTTTGGAATTACAGATGCTTAACTGAATGTATAAAGATGTGGTAGCCACACCCAGTGTTTTAAAATGCCAAAACACCACAATGCTTATGAAGTTTAATGCAGAACAGTTGTTTGTTTTTTTTCTCTTTCATCTACACAGTAACCAACCCCACCCACCCCCTTACAATGTACAAGAAAGTGTGATGGTTCAGTTCTTTTGAGGCCCAACTTCTTGACGCCTCCCAGAGCTTGCAAGTCTGCTTGGTACTGGGTGGAGAAATGCCACTAGCAGATCAACAGAAGAAGGAGCTGCTGCTGAGGCATTGAGGATCTGGTGGAGAGCAGGGGCCATGTCTGTGTTCTCAGTTGTGCCCACTGACAAGCGGATGAGATGGAGCAAAGTAACAAAGTCAGGATAGTTCTAAAGGCATTTCCAACAGAAGGAAGAGAGTCAACAAGTACCTCAATGTTTGGATAAAGATTACCAATGACTGGCAGCATCTTATCAGAGGTGTTTACCCCTTTCTTTTCCCCTTCAGTTGCCTGCAGCCAATGGTGAGAATACTATCCAAAAAGCAAGATAAAACAAAATGCTTCTTTTTTCAGAAATATTCCTTTAATTCAGGTAAAACATAAACAGTACACTGACATTCATATGGCAGATTAAGTTTTTAATCAGGCTGCTTCCCTTCTCTAAAAGTGTGAACACAACCCTACACACAACGCTATAGAAAAGAAACCTGGTCTTATTCGTGGCAAGATTCTTGAACTGAGGACTTCTACTAGGTAAAGGTAAAGGTTCCCCCGCACATGTGTGGTCATGTGGCCGACATGACTAGACGCCAAAGGCGCACAGAACGCTGTTACCTTCCCACCGTAGTGTTCCCTATTTTTCTACTTGCATTTTTACATGCTTTCGAACTGCTAGGTTGGCAGAAGCTGGGATGAGTAACAGGCGCTCACTCTGCTATGTGGCACTCGGGATTCGACCTGCCAAACTGCCGACCTTCTGATCGACAAGCTCAGCGTCCTAACCCACTGAGCCACCACATCCCCGGACTTCTACTACCATTTGTTTTAAATGGCAAAAGCATACTTCTCCAATAAATGCATTCTTCTGCCTCTGTTCTCCACATGGTGTTCACAGTTCCTCCTGTAATTGTGTACTGATGCTTCATGGTCAAAGCAGCTACCATTCATTACCTTTTGAGTTATTATGGGCAATCAACCAACCCAAACTGGTTGCTGTGGCACATTCCCCAGCAAAGAAATCAGCTCTCTCCCAATGGCACAGAGTTGAAACCTTTTGAGCAAGATGCTGTTTGAGATTAGAAAAAAAATCAAGTTCATGGCCTACTCATCCATTTATAACTGCCCTGCTTTCTCTGCTCCTGATCATACTACCTTGAGCAGCCACATCTTAAGGGAGTTTTTACTCCTATGTGTTTGAAAAGCAATAGACTCTACCTGCAATCAGATCTGTTTTACTGGCATCCTGAATTGCACGGAAATTGGATGTGAGCAAAAACAGAGATATCGGAGATGCTATGCAGTGCTTTATTTCTTTTGCCACACATTTAAAAACCTTGTTCAGACTTGTCGCTGCAGTTAATTCCTTAAGCTCCTCTTAAGGGATTTTTGGGGGAAGGTACCAAGCAAAGAATTCAGGATCAGTGACCTACTGAAGCCCTGTTTTAGTCCTATGCTGAACAAAACTTGAGAAAAATAACAGAATCGGAATGGAATTGGACTTCTTAGCTGTCTCTGCTCATCAAAAGACCTTGTAGATTGTGCTGTGAAACAGGCTAAATTAGTGGCTGCATAATTAGCAGAGAACATGTGCTCTGCTAGGAAGATGACTGAGGAAAGAGTTGTCTTAATACATTAATAGGTTCAACCAAACAACTCTGCATGTATTATTTATAACACCTCAAACATTTTGCTTTCAATGTCAGCTGCCTACGACTGACTTCTAAGTACTGGGAGAAAAAGAGAGCTAACACATCTGATTTATGTCGCCTTTTTAAAGCCTTTGAACAATGAGTCTTAACCCTGTTGCTGAGGTAATAACAACAAATATCCAACAAAGTGATTCCCCTAAAATATCATATCTTTACTGTTACATGTTTTGTGCCAGCCCATGGCAGTTCCCAAAATAGGTCATCAGATGGAGCAAAGAGGCTTCTTTGCTCCCCTGCAGCAGCCCCATTGGCGAGAGAGTTTTATGGCTAGGGAGGGGCCGAGACCCCCCATAAATACCTCTGCCCAGGGGCTGCTTCTTGGTTCCTGTTCTGCTCCTCTTTTCTATCTACTCTCTCGCATGCATTCTCTATCATACAAGCATGGATGCTTCCATGCCATATAGCTCTTTTTATATAACCTGTCGATGAATAAAGCTTCATAATGACTGCATCTCTGCATTCTGCCTATTTCACTTGGAAGCACCTTAACGTTCCATCGATCTCTTGTGAAAGCTGCTTCACAAGTTGGTAGCAGAGAGGATGGTTAAAGGGAACGCTTCCAAAGCCTGCAGCTAATGCCTAGATTTGAAACTGAAATGGATGGCCGGAAATCCCAGATGGTGACCAGGAGTCTTCAATCAAGATTAACAGCTCTAGCCCCTGAAGCAAGCTCCGCTCCAGGTCAGAGCACAGATGGCTTCTTTCTGCACGCCACAGAGGGAAGCTTGGAAGTTTTACAGTCCGCCCATGACTGTCAAGATGCAGCAGAAGCGCTCCGGGCCCAACGCAAGCAACGCGTGGATCAAATGTCTACACCGGAATGCAAAGAACTGCTTCTAAAACTCCTTGAAGTACAGGAGACCCCACAAGCCTCTCCACGAAGGACATCAGTGCAGAAGGACTGTGGATGCCGGGTAAGCCCCCCCTCAGCCACCACGAGGCCCCTCAATATGGTGCCTGCCACCCTGAGTAACCCCGGGACCCCAGGGCTTTCGGCGCGAAATCCCCTGCCTAACTGTGACCTACAGCTTCCTGGGGCAACAGGAAACAAGATGGCTGCGCCCAGGGAGGCCGCATGGCCCGGCACAGGAAGCAAGATGGCAGCCCCCTGTGCGCCCACATTTTCTAACAAAGAAAGGCCTCAACTAAGTCTGGAGGCCCAGCAACCCCTGGCATCCGGCCGTAGCAACATGCAAACTCCCGGGCTCTCTCCAGCAGAAACCCTCGTGACCTATGATGGCAATAAGACTGCTCATTACCCCCCAAGGCCCCCGACCCTCTCTCCGGGGCCCCCAGTCTTCCTTTCGCCCCCACCCAGGCACTCTCCTTACTTGGCCTTCGGGGGGGGTTGGCCCCCTCCTCCAGCATCGGCTTTAGCCATCCCCAAGGTTTTCCGGACCAGCGATGGGCTTCTCATGAAAATCCAAGGCCGGGGGGGCTCCAGGAAAGTTTTCCAGAGTTTTTTCAAAACCAAGTGCCGGCCGGCAATCTTGGGCACCGCCCACCCCCTGATCACATGTTTTCCGGACATGCCCAGTACGGGCTTTTTAACCCAGAAGGGGGGCCATCTGAAAATCAGAGAAATATACCACCAACGCCCACTAGAGGGGTACCTTTACCACTAGAGCATGGGTTCTCTCACCAGACTCACAACTGAGTTTTACAACACAAGACTCAGGTTTGGGGCCAGCATGGCAGAACATCTTGGAAAACTAAAATCCCTCAGGGCGCAACTAATGTCCAAAAATTACCGAATACCTGAAGAGAACTTGGTCGCAGTTATCGTGGCTTCCCTGGACAAAAGTTGGAACAATTTTATTATTTCCCTGGAAGGGGGCAGGGATGGACCCATGCCTCTGTCCTACCTCGAGGGCAGACTCATTGACGAAGATAGCAGACGTAGGCATACGGGAGAATACAACAGAGTCACCAGCCAGCCAGCCAGCAGACGACACCGCAACTCAGAGCACGTTAATGCTCTACTCAAGTGTTTCACCTGTGGCTCTGAGGGGCACCTCAAGAAGGACTGCCCCCATTTTCAACAAGGCCCCAAGCGTGGTCCCAATCAAGGTAGGGGCAAGGGACAAGGAAGGGGCCGTGGCGGGGCCAAAAGTACTAACAATCTTGTGTCTACCTGTGCCCCCACCACAAGAGCTGATAGCTCCACTGACTTATGGTTACTGGACTCTGGAGCTTCCTCTCATATTACCAATATGAGTCAAGGTTTTAAAAGGGTAAAGAAAATTAACTCATCTGTCAAGGTGGCCAACAGTGATAAAGCTTTAGTTATTGGGGAGGGCACGGTTTCTGTACCCGGGCTTGGAAAAGTTGAAGGTGTCTTACACGCGCCCTCTATTGCCAACAACCTATTGAGCATTATCAAGTTATGTGACGATGACGGGGTGGAAGTTTTATTTCGCAAAGGGGGAGGTCATGTCACCCGGGACCAGAGGGTCATTGGAAATATAGCCATCATAGATGATTTGCCATATTTCTCCCCCTTAAAAGGGGCCTCACAGACAACCCCAAGGCTGCTTAACGACCGCAAGGATGAAGCGGTTGCATCCAAGCCCCCACAGCAAGGCAGTGTGGATAAGAAATCCCAACCTCAGCTGTCACCTGAAGCACCGCTCAAGGCAACCAAAGCCAAGAGGGTGTCAGTCGGGAAGCCACTCCACGATAAGTGTGCCCATATTTTGCACCGAAGATTAGGTCATGCAAGCTTCCCTGTGGTTAAAAAGATGGGAGAGTTTGCTGAGGGAGTCCAGCTCAAAGATTGTGAGGTATTCCTGGACTGTGCGATCTGTAAGAAGTCAAAGAGGAAGGCTGCGCCTATTCCAAAAACATCACTGCGTAAGACCCAATTCCCATACCAACTAGTTCATGTTGATTTGGTCGGGCCTTTCACACAATCCCTAGGGAAAAGTCAGTATTTTCTCACTGCAGTTGATGATTTTTCACGGTACGGCCACGTGTATATCCTCACAGAAAAATCTGATGCCTTTGACGCCATAAAATCACTCTACAACTTTGTAGAGACCCAGTATAAAACCAAGATCGCACAACTTCAGAGCGACCGCGGGGCTGAGTTCATGTCCCGAAAATTCCAGTACTGGGTAAAGCGTAAGGGCATCCGCCATTTTCTTACCGCGCCTTTCACCCCCGCTCAGAATGGTGTGGCAGAGAAAAGAAATGGAGTCCTACAAACTATGATGCGTAGTCTGATTGCAGACGCAGGGGTTGCAGAATCATACTGGGCAGAAGCTGTAAAATACGCTAATTACACCTTAAACCGCACTTGGAGCAGTGTTGTGAACCAGACCCCATATTTCCTAGTTCATGGTAGGAAACCAAATCTTGGACATTTACGTGTGTTTGGGTCATATGCATGGGTTCACATCCCCAAGCAGCTGCGGAAGAAGGGGAGATCTGTCTCCCAGAGACTGAGGTTCTTGGGCTACGCTCCTGGCTCCAAGGCCTACCGTTTCCTGGGAGAAGGGGGCAGGATTGTGACTTCCCAATCTGCCTCCTTCGAAGAGGACTCCAATTGGGCCCAGATACACTCCAATGATCTGAGCTCATATATCAACCGTCCCAGCAAGGGCACACCGACTACGACATCACCTGAGACATCCACATACCCTGCCACCGACGAAAGTGTGGAACAAGACGAAGATGTCATCCCACCTGGTTCAGATGGGGAGGATGAGCCGTCCAGTTCCCCAGCAACGCCTCAGAAACCCACGGAAGAAAAAGGTGGTGAGTGGCAGAAGGTAAGGAGGTCAAAGCGGTCCAACAAAGGCATCCCGCCAAAGAGAATTGACATTGGGCACATCGCATCTGTTAACAGCATTGTGGTCACCCCAAAATCCTTCTCTGACATCCAGGAGCTGCCCATCGAAGAACAGGAGAAATGGCAGCTCGCGATGGAGAAGGAAATGCAGAGCTTAAAACAACTCAAGGTCTTCACCCCCCAGCAACCTCCAAAGGAGAGGAAAGTCATTGGCACAAGGTGGGTTTACAAGGCAAAACCACTTGCCAATGGCCTCTACCTGTATAAGGCCCGTTTGGTAGCTCAGGGATTCGCCCAACGCTATATGGAAGACTATGGCGAGACATACTCTCCAACTGTCCGGGCAGAGAGCGTCAAGACCGCCCTCGTGACTGCAGCTGCTCTGGGGGAGGAAGTCTTCCAATTCGACATCCAGACGGCTTACCTCCACGCCAAATTGGACCGGCAGATCTACGTGAAGGCCCCTCCTGGCTACCAGCAAGAAGGGGAAAATACATGGTTACTTCACAAAGGGTTATATGGTCTCAAGCAGTCAGGGAAACTATGGTATGACTGCCTTAGAAAAAGTTTAGAACGAGTTGGTTTCACTGCATCCCGTGCAGATGAATGTGTTTTCACACGCAACTCAAAGGGTACCACAGAAAGGGTGTTAGTTTATGTGGATGACCTACTATATGTAGGACCTGACAAGGAAGGGTGTGATGAATTTGCCAAGGCCCTGGAAGAAAAGTTCACTTTGAAATCTTTGGGGCGGGTTGATAAGTACTTGGGTGTGCATATTTTGGCCACTAAGGGGGGGTTCGCTCTATCTCAAAAAGAAAAGATAGAGGAGTTATTGGCCAAATGCAAAATGGCAGAATCTAATCCCACGCATAGCCCAATGCAAAGTGACTTTTACAACCATACTCACAAGGACGGTCCTGAGTTCACAGATAATACGCTTTACAGATCTGTGATTGGCTCCTTGCTATACATCAGCAATTGGAGCAGGCCTGACATAGCTTTAGCTGTGAATCTATTGTCCAGGCATGTGGAACACCCAAAGGAATTCCACTGGACTGCTGTTAAGAGGGTACTTAGGTACCTCAGGGGCACGACCGATGCCCTCCTTGTTCTGGAACCAGAGAAGGGGGAGACGGCCCAGCTCTCTGCTTACTCAGACGCAGACTGGGCTGGCGACACCAAAAGTAGGCGGAGCACTTCTGGTTTCCTCATATTGCTAAATGGCTGCCCAATACATTGGCATGTTAGGCAGCAAAAATTTGTTTCTTGCTCCACGGCCGAGGCTGAATATGCCAGTCTGTCAGACACGGCCAATGATTTGACTTGGTTCAATGAGCTGATAACGAGCATCTGGGCAGCTCCTCCTCTGCCTATCCAAATTCTAGAGGACAACACGGCCGCCATTGCAATCTCGGGGGCTTATGCAGTAGGCTCTAGATCTCGCCACATAGACATACGCTATAAAAATGTCAGGCAGCTTGCCAAAGAGGGTTTTATACGTGTAGAGCACTGTAATACAGCTGACCAGATAGCTGATCTGTTCACCAAACCTGTTCCCATTGACCGGCACAACCTTCTGTGTAAGTGTTTGTGTTTGGCCTTCTGAACGTTTTTTTTTATACATGTCTATGACACCTGCTCGCCCCCTCACACACATTCACTGGTCCCTGTCATTGGCTGGCAAGAAGGGGAATTGTTACATGTTTTGTGCCAGCCCATGGCAGTTCCCCAAATAGGTCATCAGATGGAGCAAAGAGGCTTCTTTGCTCCCCTGCAGCAGCCCCATTGGCGAGAGAGTTTTATGGCTAGGGAGGGGCCGAGACCCCCCATAAATACCTCTGCCCAGGGGCTGCTTCTTGGTTCCTGTTCTGCTCCTCTTTTCTATCTACTCTCTCGCATGCATTCTCTATCATACAAGCATGGATGCTTCCATGCCATATAGCTCTTTTTATATAACCTGTCGATGAATAAAGCTTCATAATGACTGCATCTCTGCATTCTGCCTATTTCACTTGGAAGCACCCTAACGTTCCATCGATCTCTTGTGAAAGCTGCTTCACATTTACTAATAATACATATAACCAAAACTGAGCACATTTAAACTATGGTGTGTTTGATTTTTCACCATGATAAAAAGATTTATTTTTCCAAAAAAGTTTATTTATTTATAATAAATAAATAAGTGTGGAATGTGGAATGAATTTTTATTTATTTATTTATTTTAATTCCATTTATATCCCGCCCTTCTCCGAAGACTCAGGGCGGCTTACAAGCTTAGCAGTAGCCTTCATTCTATGTATATGCCTGCTTATTAGGGCTTTCGCCCTCCCCCCCCAAGCGGCATTATTACAAAGTCAGCTTAATTGCCCCCAACAATCTGGGTCCTCATTTTACCTACCTCGGAAGGATGGAAGGCTGAGTGGTAACATATGTATAGCAGTGAATATAGTTGCTGCTGTTACTGTTGTTGTTTTCATGTTATTGTTATTATTATTCAAGGAGTCACCAAGAAACCACTTGAGAGTTGAACAGTCCTGGATACAAATTTAGCCCAAAGTAGGCATCTAATGACAGAGTTTATTCCCATGGCTTCAGTTTTATTTTGAATGTTTTGTCTTAAAGACGTTAATGCTGAACTGTTGTCTCAAATCTTTAATTCTGAATTACTTATTATATTACCCTAAATTATAGGCTATGGTGAAAGCCAGACTTTTAAAAGAGACATGTTCATCCTTCTATAAATAGTACAAGTCCACTTTTATGGAGAAAACAAGAAACCTTTTTTTAAAAAAAAGTATATGATTTCTCCAGTAAACGATGAATCAGTGGCGCCTTTCCAGAGGGAAATGTGGACATGTGCAAATTTAGGAGCATAATGGTAGGAGTTGCCTGAAGGAAGTTGGTATAAATCTGTAATCTGCCATTTAACCACAATTACAATGTTTTGCCAGGAATAATAGTTACAGGGTGAATGATAGTAAATACCTTGTAAAGATGTCCTTTTTCTTTTGATGCAAGTTGGCCCAAGTTATGGCAAGTGTGGACACTGCGGCTTGCAACTCATCCTAAGCACTTGGGCAAAAATAAAGGGTTGAGTCCCCTGTCAATAAGAAGAATGATAACTTTCTTGCCACGTAGATCAAAAGTCAACCAAAGTTCAGGAGAACAAATTACAGCTGAATACTCACTTAGCAAATCTCACTTAGAGGATGTCACACTACATGTAGGTTAAACTTTCCTGGGTAAACACAGTCCTGCAAAGAGCTTTATATATTTAGAATTGTGTATTTTTTGAGAAAACACTTTTAAAACACATATTTGTGTATTTTATGGCAAGAAGGCTGTGTGTGGACACCACAGCTTACAACGCATGCTAAGCATTTTAGCAAAAATAACATTTCTATTATCTCATGGGCACCTCTATCCATACAATGAACTCAGAATTATTTCATAGGATGATTCCTGGAGACAAAATCATAGGAAAGCATCCATCAGGAATGGCAATCAAAGCTGCCATGAACAATGAGCTCCATTTCTCAATTTAGGCTCTGTGCATTTGCACCTTTTCTCCCTCTGCTTGTTACACTAGAGTTTTGACTAAAGAGCTCTTGCACAGAAAAAAACTGTAATGTCAGATTTGTCCAACAAGTGGACTAGAGTGTGGAAGCAATGCCAGCAGGTTTTTATAAACCCAAGCTTAGGGACGGGTAGTTCAATCTATTGTCAGTCTGGGTCAATTTCACAGGTTCATAAATCCCTTCTGTCACATTTCCCCATGAATCTACATTGTTTTTTATTTTAAAACACACACAAATGTTGCATTTAAATATGTATTTTAAAAGTGTTTTCTCACAAAATACACATTTCTAAATATGTTGCCTCTCAAATATGTGTTTCTAAACATGTTTTCTCCTAAAATATACATATTAATATGCATCTTTTTATAGTTTATCTTCATCATAAAATGCAGGGTTGTGTAAGATTGGCAGCCTACCCCGATGCTCCTTGGAAGTTCGTCTGAAAACAAGGTGGTGGCTGCTAATCCCAGCTTTGTTTCTTTGCCTCTACTCCTAATCTGCAGGCTAATCTTCAAAAGATTAGCCCTTAGTAGTTAATCTTTTTGGGTAGATTGGGCTATCTATGGATAGCCCAATCTACCCTTAGTAGCAGTTATGACTGCAACTATTTGCATCTCATGCTAATTCCCTCATTTTCAGACAATTCTTTTACTCTTAGAATATAAATAAGAAAATCCTCCCCAGTGCACCATTAAAAAATACAGGTTAGGGATAGATTATCATGTAGTTGCTAGGAGTCAAAAATCACTTGATGGCACACAATCAATCAATCAACCATTCAATGGTTTGTCTATATGCCTACATCCTATATATTCTAAATAATATGCTTTTAAAAGTTTTTGTAGATTTATTGTTGAGACACCTAGAGTCATACTTTAAAATAGGTGATCATTCAAATCTTATAAACAAACAAATGTGGAAAGTTTATATCATCCAAAGAAAAATCATTTATTACATTACATTACATTACATTACATTACATTACATTACATTACTATACTATACTATACTATACTATACTATACTATACTATACTATACTATACTATACTATACTATACTATTATATTATATTATATTATATTATATTATATTATATTATATTATATTATATTATATTATTATATTATATTATATTATATTATATTATATTTATTATATTACATTACATTACATTACATTACATTATATTATATTATATTATATTATATTATATTATATTATATTATATTATATTATATTATATTATATTATATTATATTATATTATATTATATTATATTATATTATATTATATTATATTATATTATATTATATTATATTATATTATATTATATTATATTATATTATATTTATTATATTATATTATATTTATTATATTATATTTATTATATTATATTTATTATATTATATTATATTATATTATTATATTGTTGTTGTTGTTGTTGTTAGTTGCGAAGTCGTGTCCGACCCATCGCGACCCTATGGACAATGTTCCTCCAGGCCTTCCTGTCCTCTACCATCTTCTGGAGTCCATCTAAGCTCACGCCTACTGCTTGAGTGACTCCATCCAGCCACCTCGTTCTCTGTCGTCCCCTTCTTCTATTGCCCTCAATCTTTCCCAGCATTAGGGTCTTCTCCAGTGAGTCCTTCCTTCTCATTAGGTGGCCAAAGTATTTGAGTTTTAGCTTCAGGATCTGGCCTTCTAAAGAGCAGTCAGGGTTGATCTCCTCTAGGACTGACCGGTTTGATCGCCTTGCAGTCCAAGGAACTCGCAGGAGTCTTCTCCAGCACCATAGCTCAAAGGCTTCAATTCTTTGGCGCTCGGCCTTTCTTATGGTCCAACTTTCACTGCCATACATTGCAACTGGGAAGACCATAGCCTTGACTATACACACTTTTGTTGACAGGGTGATGTCTCTGCTTTTTAGTGTGCTGTCTAGATTTGCCATGGCTTTCCTCCCAAGGAGCAAGCGTCTTTTAATTTCTTGGCTACAGTCCCCATCTGCAGTGATCTTGGAGCCCAGGAAAATAAAATCTGTCACTACCTCCATTTCTTCCCCATCTATTTGCCAGGAATTGAGAGGGCCAGATGCCATGATCTTGGTTTTCTTAATGTTTAGTTTCAACCCAAGTTTTGCACTCTCCTTCTTCACCCGCAACAAGAGGCTCTTTAGTTCTTCTTCACTTTCTGCCATTAATTATTATATATTATTATATTATATTATATTATATTATATTATATTATATTATATTATATTATATTATATTATATTATATTATATTATATTATATTATATTATATTATTATATTATATTATATTATATTATATTATATTATATTATATTATTATATTATATTATATTATATTATATTATATTATATTATATTATATTATATTATATTATATTATATTATATTATATTATATTATATTATATTATATTATATTATATTATATTATATTATATTATATTATATTATATTATATTATATTATTATATTGTTATTATTACATTATTACTGGGTATTCCAACACTGGAAGGTTTTCAGAAGAGACTGGACAACCATTTGTCTGAAATGGTATAGGGTTTCTTGCTTAAGCAGGAGGTTGGGACTAGAAGACTTTCAAGGTCTCTTCCAACTCCGTTATTCTGTGATTAGATTAGATTAGATTAGATTAGATTAGATTAGATTAGATTAGATTAGATTAGATTAGATACTATGCCATGTCATGCCATGTCACACCATGCCATGCCATGTCATGTCATGTCATGCCATGCCAATCATGCCATGCCATACCATACAGTGCCACACCATGCCATGCCCTGCCATGCCCTGCCATGCCATACACCATACCAATCCTGGGATTCACCAAATTTGCCCTGTCATTTCCTTGTACATGATTGATGCTTCCTGGATACAGAATTATTAGAATTTTTAAAAGGAGTTTATTATTAATGTCAGATAAATAGTATAAAGTAGGTAAGTTCTGATATATCTATTTCACAAAACCTTACATCAGATTTTTTAACAAAGTTAAAGTGTTAGTGTTTCCTTGTGATCTGCAGTAGCTCTCCTCCTACATGTGCTGGTTTCTATTTGGGAGGACATCAACTCCTGGACTATACAGTAAACAAAAGAGGACTTCTGACAAAAGTGTAATTCAGTTTTTGAAATAGTGTAATGGTTATTCACTTAAAGTAGAATTGTGATGATTCATGTACAATTTTATGTTCTGTCATGAATCTTGACAACTTCACAAACTCTTCACCTAAATTATTTTACTGGCTGTTGTGAGAGTAAAAATTGTACGAAAGAATCTTCTGATTTGTCAGCCAGGCTAAATCAGATAGCTCTTAGGGTCCCCACCCGCACCCCAACTGTTTAAATAAAATACTGGAGAATAAGAAAGCATTAGAAGCTTAATGTATCTTTTTGTTTTTCTTCCATTCAGTCATGTCCAATTCTCAGAGGTGGCTTGGACAGGGTCCTACAGTGTTCTTGGCAAGGGTTTTCAGAAGTGGTTTTCCATTGTCTCCTTCCTAGGGCTGAGAGAAAGTGACTGGCCCAAGATCACTGAGCTGGCTTTGTGCCTAAGGTAGAACTAGAACAGTGTCCTGGTTTCTAGCCTGACGCCTTAACCACTACACCAGACTGGGTCTTGTTTATACAGTATGTCTTACCAAATGATAATCGCCAAAGTACTATTAAAATTGATATTTTTGGTCTATGGAAACAATTGCAGAGTAGACCATCACCCAAATCCCCCAACGTTTATATTTTCTGAATATGTCTTGATAATTTTTCATCATCTAAGTTTCCACTTTTTTGCAGGCAAGGTCCACTTTCAGGCTAAATGACCTGCACAGTGGCCTCAATCCCTGCCAGTGCTGAATGTATCCAACTGGGGCGTAGCATAGTTTTCTGGAGGAATTTTCCCTAAATGCCACCTAATGTGACCATTCTTTCATTTTTTTAAAAAAACATATTTCTACTGTCTCTACAGGCACAGTCCAGATGACTGGGAATTCCAGAGTCTTTTCATTGGTGAATTTATTTATTTATTTATTTATTTATTTTTGGGACTTATATACCAAACTTAGAAAAGTATTTCTGGAATACTGTACTTCCAGAACTGCCACTAGGAAAATTGTATATCACGCACATACCATGATCAGTGATAAATATCCTGCTTCCTTCCAGATAGTTTGGATGATGATATGTATCTACCCTAAGTAATGAGACTTGTTGTCCAAAGTATTTAGAAGGTTAAACTTGACAACTTATGCGTGAAATACAGACTTGATATTTTGGATATTAGATTGATTGTCGCAACTCTTGCAAATTATACTTTTATGAAAGAGATAGCATAGCTTATCACCTAATTTAAACAAATGTTTATGACATTCTATACATTTGAAAAACCTTCGTTACAGTTAACAATTTAGAATCTCTAAATCTCTGCTTCATATCCTTCTTGGTTTATTTATAACACTAAAATGCTTTATGGACCTAATAAATGTTTCCCAACAATTGGAATCCCTTTAACCTATTTTTCAATTTTGTTGTTTATTGAGCAATAATGAAATGAGGTAGGATAGGTGAAATCGTATGGGGCTGAACAATTTTACTTCCTGCAGTTGCTAACTTTTCCATAACATTATTTAATGGTCTTTTCTCTCACTGAAGTAGTTCAATCTTGGAACATTCTGCCAGTACCAGAACAGTAAAAGTGCAGATAGAGTAAGAGACAGAGAGTCGTGTCTCTATCTCCCCACCCCACTTTCTATCAATTTTACCTCCTTTAACTTGGAATTGAGGGAACATTTTAGACAAGCTCAAATTTTGATGATTCAGATGCATGATGGAGGCCTGGGGATTGCTAAGTGCCCCTTAAATTTTCCATTTCTCCATTCCATTCACTGTAGATGCTTCTCAAGATCACTTTTCCCACTCTTAGAAAGAGCTAGCTGTGGAGGCCTATCTGTACACAACAAGAGGATCGACATCAGATTTACGTCTCTGAAGTCAAAGCCATCTGCAGGCTCAGAGGGGGAAAACCAAATATTTGTTTGGCTTTTAGGGTACAGCCTTTTTTTAATTTTTAGATATATATTAAAATGTCTTAAGTGCTCCACTCATATTCCATGTAAGTTCCTAATAGTCATTTCTTATTTCCTAAGAGCCTGAGATTCTCCAAACTGTTAGGGCTACAACTCTCAGTATCTCTGAATAATGGCTGTTTGGAGAGAATTATAGTTCAAAATATTTGAAGGGTCTAGGTTTAAGACCACCTACATGCTTCAGTTGTGCTGTGGCCTTTTGAATCATCCTAAATTTCTCATGTGTTCTTAATTTAATGGCTTTGCTCATAGCTGGCTAGATCCACTACAATTCCAACATGAAATATTTCTATTTAAACAAAATGGTTTCTTTTGTGTATTGAGATAATAATGAAGGCAAGATGTGTCAATCATCTAAATATTTAAATATCTTAAATGTATTATTTCTACTGTCAGATATTTTTAAATGAAAGGAAATGTACCAAGAGTGATATAACTGGGATCTATAAAGAATTATGTAGCATAGCTTTGTGTTTATACACAATGCAGTGCAATTTTGTATTATTTTATATTGCACTAGAACTATCCTTTAATAAAACACAGTGGGATTCCTTTAATACCCAATATGGCACACAGTGTGTTACAGTGCCCATAACATGTTCTTAAAATGCTCAATATGTCCATCAGCCCCATTGATTTAAATTGATTGGAGGGTGTCAATTAAGGATCTTGCTCTGGGATTCTGAGGACTGAAATTGGGAAAGCTATGTTCTGACCCCCAGCTATCGTTTTCCCCCCTTTATTCTGCTAGCTGCATCTTCATCACATTGAATAAATCTCTAGGGCTGTACATATTTGTTTATTTACACTCATTTCAGTTCCAGCAGCATTACTACAAAAAGCTCAAATTTGACACAGAGTTGTCACCAAATGATGCCAAAACTGACAAGTGAAAATCTCAAATGAATTTAGAACATCTTTTTTTAAAAATAAAACAACTGAGGAATTTCTAGGGGAAATGGTTGCCATCATACTAATAAATTTCTTTCAGGGGTTTCTACACATCTTTACCTACTTGGAATACGTGGATAACATTATTTCAGTTGTATTAATAAAGCTATGCCATCAATTTCATCTGCTTCTCACTATTCTTGGTTGGTTCACTGCAAATTTTGAACTGTGAAATCAAGCCAAGATCATAAAGTCATGAGTCAGGCTCTGGGTTTTCTCTGCAGAAAATAAACTGAGATAGATCTGGAGATATGGCAAAAATAACCACAAAACCTTCAGGGAAGCAAAAGCTCATTAAAATGCCATTGCACATCAGTATAATAATCCTCATCCTAATGAACAAACCTGTTAATCAAACATGCCTTTCAAATGCTCACAAACTATGAAGAGCCATGATTTGGCAAAACTCTAAAAGAGTATGTGGGAAGAATCCAGAGAAAGAAATATTTTGGGGAATATTAAAAAGGCAGACTATATATCTCCAAAGGAATAATGGAGAAGATCTTTAAAAAGGCAGAAAATTCTCCCCCTCAGCCAGAAAACTCAGCAGAAACTAGGTTTTAGAAATGCAAATGTGATAATCCTTTCAGAAAGTTTGGAGCCAGGAAGCTGATGAGATTAGAAAGACAAAAATCCCTAGAATCAACAACCCTTCACCCAAGAAATCCAGCACAGGAAGTAAGCCATCAGCCACATCCCCAGAGAAGCAGGACATGACCTTTGGGTCATAATAGGATTAACCCACCACCATCACAATACCAGAAAGTCACACTGAACCTCAGGTCAAAGTTTATGCCACAGGAACAACTCCAAACACAAAAACCCAAGAAGGTATAAAAACCCACCACTCCCAGCAATAGGTGGTCAGTTTTCCCAGAGCCCCGCTTCTGTCTGGCTCTGCTCTTCAATAAACTCCAACCTTCTTTCTAAAGCAGTCTCCATTTTGTTTATTCTGGCTTGGACTGGACTTTGATGAAGATTTTTCTTTCAACAAGTATGACATGCTGAGGTGCACAAATGGAAAATATATTTTCTTTGAACTTGAAACAAAAAAAACCCATGTTCTGTCCTAAAAGTTCTGTCAACCTGTTTTGTACCAATTGCAATCTGGCAGTGAAAGGGAGGGGGTAGAACCTCCTAAACATTGCCAACTTGGGCCAGGCCTTTGCACTAGTTGCTTAAGGCCTATACCCTCACTTTCTTCCTCTTTGCTCAGATAATGCAGAACAGGTCATCCTGTGTTGCTGACAAAGCTAGCAACAAGAGTTCTCATCTTCATGGTAATGTGACAAGCACATTGCCCTATGTTGAGGTTAGCCATCCGAGGAGAATCTTATGCCACAAACTGGAATTTTGGCAGCGGCTGCTACTGCTTTCACTAATCCCTGTCTTCTTGGCTGTAGCTTAGATTTTTGTTCTCCATCTGGGTCACTTTTGCAATCAGGACCTTCCTGTACTGGGGGAGATAGTATGTCAAGCACAGGAAATCAGGAGTCCAGGCAGTTCAAAAGAATATAGACTTATTGTATGCCAATGCTCTCTACAAGAATCTGAACTACTAATGGTCACAGCAAATAGGAGGTAGATAAGAGTCAAGAGAATTCAACGTGGGCTGTACTTAGATCTGTTGTGGGTGTGAAGGGAATACAAACTGCTGTCATGCTTGACCCCCTCCTCAGACTCAGCCTGATCATCTCCTACACAGTGTTGATGATCATCCCTATACCCATGGCTCATATAAGGAACAAGTACAAATACTTTTTCAAAACCCAAGGCCTTTAGCCACAGTATAATTCCATTCTGTAATTGGGTTGCCATCATCAGTGCTCAGCTTTTCCATAACAACATACAAACTCTGGCTCAATATGGCCATCTCTCCAGAGAAGAAGCTCATCATAAGAAGAGCTGGAGGGCAGAAATTGCCTCAGTAACGAGTCTCCACTTCAAGGAGTTGAGGAGACATCTTATCATATTGAGTGCCTTATCATCCATAGCCACCTTTTTCTTTAAGCAAGTACTAGGTAGGACTATCTTGGACAGAAATAAATCTGGTGCTGGTCTAGCATCCACTTTCCCTTCATATTCCACACTTGTTTGTAAGAATACTGATGGCAACCTCTGTGCCCACTAGAATGAACCTGGTGTTTGCATCCTCTAAATCAAGACTATCCTACCTAATCATATGCAATTGTGCTATGCAGCTGATAGCAACATACTACATTTGACAGATTGCCTTTTCATCTTGAGCCCACCATTTATGAAGATCATGAATGACATTTGGCCCATCCAGATCACCAATTCTTAACCTTGCAAATTATGGCCAGGCTCATCTCATCTGCCACATAGCCAGGTCCTCAGCATGAAGCAACATGCACTGGACCTTCATCCTGCATCATTGGAAATGTATTATAAAGAAAAAGTTAGAAATATGCATTTCCTTCTGACTGTTCACTGCAGATTGAAAATTTCCTCCCTGCATAGATAAAACAGGGAGGACACCATCTGCCCTCTGAAAGTGCTGTATGAGAGAAGTAATTAGAGCAACTGGACGGAGGTGGTTTTGGATACTGAGCTGAGACAGACCCCTGAATGTTACTTGAACAGATGTTTAAGCAGTCCCAAAATAACTGATCTGGGACTTGTAAGACTTGGAGACAGAATATTATGGATCCTCAAAAACAAGCTGCGCTTAATCTCAAGTATACCTGCTTTAGCAGTAGTGGGAGGTCATATGGTAAATCTAGCCACATGACCATAGTCTCCAATTCCGAAGGGGCCAGTTCCTCCTCCTCCTGATTCCCTTTGAGTCCCTGGGTTGCTAACAAGCAGAAAGGGCTGGCTTCTTCAAGCATCTATGCCACTGCCTCCTCTGCTGGTACTGCAGGAAGACGTCTTCCTTTAGCCCCATCATGCCAGTTGGTGGTTCCAACACTGCTTTAGGATCAGGCATGTGACTAAAAGTGAACCTCCTGATAGTCATCAATCTCCCCCACTCTCTTGACCAATTGCCCTTGCCATTGCCCTCCCCCTGACTACCGGGCTCAACTCTTCCTCCCTTGCTTCTTTGGGGAAAGTTCTTTTTCAGAAGTGGGGGAATACTTTGCAGAAGTAGCCTTAAAGGAAATCTGTATTTTAAAATAGAAACAGGTTCTTTCTGAAATGTTTGCACATATATTTAAGTAAGCAGCAGCGCTGTCAATGCAGCACACACACACACACACACATACACACACACAAACAAACAAATTAATTGGAAATATTCACTCTCCCACATAAGAAAGTAGAGCATATTTGGTGGTAGGCTTTTTGTAAACTCAGAGAGAAGCTAATTCAAAAATCCAGGGAATGAGAAAGGGTTCACTACATCACAATGAATCAAGAGAACTCAATGAACTAAAATCAAAAGGATTTGAAGCTATGGAGGTGGCTTTAGAAGCAAGCAGGCAACTAGATACCATGAGGCTCCATCGGTCCAGCAGCAGCAGCCATCCAATGGTTCTCACTGCAGTGTCTTCTTCTGTAACTCCTTCTCCAACCAGTATTTCTCCAATGATAGTAAAATCCAGGATGGTTTCTTCCTTAAATTACTTAAATAGCTGCTGCTTCACTCAACCTAAGACTATAGCAATACGAACATAAGTGGTCTTTCTGGTGAGTGGGTCCACATAGGAGAACCAAAAGAGGATGTCCCATCTGATAAAATCCAAAAGAATTACTCCGCTTGTTTTCAGCCTGAACAAAACAACTCCATTTCAATTGACGCTTGGACCACAAATGCCTGAAACACATATTTGGTTTTGGGCATTGACCACCTGAAAAATAATTTCCACAGACAAAATAATTTGTGGAAAGATTATTTTGCTCTCTCCTATAAGAAGCCTAGAAGTCAATCATCTTGATATACAAAAACATAATTTTGTCTGGGTTCTGCCCATTAAGTTGGTGAGGAGACTAGTTAGCTTCATTGACTCTGTACTCAGACCTTACACCACCAGCAATCCCAACTGTATAAAAGGCACCAAAGATTTCTTATGAAAACTGAAATCCATTGGTATCCTTCCTAAGAACACAATTTTAGCTACCACAGATGTTGAGGCATCAACATTTCCACAAATGTGGATTTCAAGACCCTCCTCACTGATGTACACACAGCACACCTTCCCCCAGATTATGTCTTTGTACTTACCCCAAACTATTTCACTTTGATAATATCACATACTTGCAAATCAGTGGTGCAGCCATAAGCACTCAAGTGGCACTACATTATGCCAACATCTTCGTCACTGACCTGGAACAAGCCTTTCTGCAAAAACAAGTCCATTTTTTGAAGTCATAATAAAACTATACAATGGACACCATGCTGAATAGGAAGCCTACAGGTCACCATGCATCCCAGATGTTTTGGACCCATTTCAGGCTGGAATATAGTAATGAGATGGCATTTATAGTGCCTGTGAATGGTGTCTGAAGGGGCCAGAATAGGGATGGTGAATCCATTCTGGTCATTCTTTGTTCTCAGCAGCTTTTGATACCATTGATTGTATAGCTTTCTGGGCTGGCTGAGACGATTGGAAATGGGAGACATCCTTCAGTGGTTCTCCTTCCTCAAGGTTGGTTCCAGTCAGTGTTGGTAGAGGGAGTGAGATCTACTCCTAAGCCTCTGCTTTGTGTGATACAGAACATTGAGATGTAATATCTACATAAAACTGTTGGGTGAATTCATCTGTTGGCACAGGGTTAAGTACCATCAGTATGTTGATAATATTCAGTTATATATCTCTACCTCAAGCTATGTCATAGATTCTTCATTTCCAAAAAAAAACATGCATCAAGATGCTTTCCCAGTCTCTGTAGGCTGTGTGGGTCTGGACGAAGAAGAACCAGCTTCAGCTCAACTTTGACAAAATCAAAAGGCTGTAGGATTTAGGACCGTGGTGGTGAACCTATGGCACGCGTGCCACAGGTGGCATGCAGAGGCCTCTCTGTGGGCATGCGTGCCGCTGCCCTAGTTCTAGGCCTTCAGCTGGGTTTTATAAAACCTTTTCACTTCAGGCCTTTGCTGCCGTGTGGGGAAAAAAAAGTTCAATCAATCAATCAATTTCAATTTTTCGCGGGGAAAAAAAGTTCTTGCAAAGTTGGAATTGATTGAACTTTTTAGTCCTACCCAGTCTGCCATTACCATCACAGCCACAGCCACTCAATGGGCCATGCCCACCCAGTTGGACCCACCCACCCAATGGGCCACATCTGCACACCCACCCGACACCCAATAATACATAAGTGGGTTTGGGGTTGCAGTTTGGGCACTTGGTCTCTAAAAGGTTCGCCATCACTAATTTAGGATATCCAGTATCTAGCAATTGACCATCTTTAAATTTGACTGGGTGACACTCCCCCAATCAGAGCTGGAGGGTTTTTCTGAAATCACTGCTCCTGCTTAAAGCAAAGGTGGGGGCCTTCTTGTGCTGCATCTGTGTAGCCAACCTGCATTCCCTTCTGTCCTTTCTCCTCTGCCCAATTTAAATCTTACATTGGTCTAGCCCAGGGGTAGGCAACCTCGGCTCTTTTATAACTCATGGACTTCAACTCCCAGAATTCCTGAGCCAGCCAAGCTGGCTCAGGAATTCTGGGAGTTGAAGTCCATGAGTCATAAAAGAGCCGAGGTTGCCTACCCCTGGTCTAGCCTCTCCATGCATTTTATGAAATAAGCTGTAATTCACAAAAAGTGCCTGCCTTTTAATAAAATCTCTGAATAAGAAAAGGTGCTACCAGACTCTGTGATTTTTGGCTATCAAAAACTAACATGGCTCTCTTCCTGTGGTGCGTAATTGAAAGCTTTTATTTTGAAGATGTTGCAATCAAGAGGTGGTCAGAAAACAGATTGTGGTTCAGTGAACAGATTAAGCTGTTACTTTTGCTTTCTCTCCCATTCTATTTTTTTTTTTGTTGTTTATAAAGAATTGACAAATTTTGGTTAGTTTTGAACAAAATCAAACCAAACCAAATTTTTAATCAGATGTTCTTTGTATACATTCAAAAGTTAGAGTTATTCCCACCAGGAAAACTCCATTTTGTAACTGTCTGTTATGTGACTATTAAAGAAGGGAAACTCGTGAGGAAAAGAGGTAACAATCCTAATTCAACATCTCCAACATTGGCTGAGAACACAGGGATTCAAATCCAGATTTTTAAGTACTCAGTCAGAAATAGGCCGCTAGGTATTTTGCTCCTCATCTCTCACAATTCCTGGCTCTTGGCTGCATTGATTGAGAAAGTTGTGCAGGAAGGCATCAGATTGATTGAGCTAAATAGATTTTAACCAAAAAAAAAGTGTGTCTGTGCCTGGATAGAGTAATCTGTTACTTTCACAATCAGCTTCAAACCCAGCTTCCATCATTCTGGAGCACTTGGAATTACAATTTGGAATCTCTTTATAAAATTATGGGAAGTATTGCAGCTGTGATACACATAGTGTGTTTTTAACAATTGGATACACTATATAAATATTTGTTCAGAATTAAGCAACAGTTTACATTCAGGATTGCTTAATCCAGTTTATGTTCTTTTTTTATATAAATTAAAAACAAATGATGATCCATTGTGATACTTGGAAAAACAAATCTAGGTCCATGTAAGTCCTATATCCTCCTTGCAAGTTAGATGCTCCCTTTAACCAAAAGATATGCAAGCAAAACATGGAATAATTTCAAAGAAAGAAAACAAATGTTTTTAAGAGTGTCTCAAATATCTTGGGGCATCAACAAAAGAAATCAAAGATGTAAATAGAAAAAAAAAGCTACATAATGCAACCATGGAGTACACATACACATCATTCTACCTTTGGTATTTTAGCCTGAAAATCAAGACTGCCTTTCTCTTCACTGCTTCTGAATTTGTTTCTTCTTGTCTGTCTACGTTGCTTTTTAAAGGAAGGCAATCCTGGTGTGGCATCTTCCTATTTGCTTGAATGCTTTAGAACAGTGTTTCTTGTCCTCAGCATGCTGGCTGGGGGATTTTGGGAACTGAAGTCCACATTTTAAAACTGCTGGGGTTGAGAAACAGTGCTTTAGAAGACTAGCAGTTCTCCAGGTTCAGAACCAGGAGAAATTATGGCTTCCTCAAGAGAGATTGAGAGATTGAGGGATGCGGTGGCTCAGTGGGTTAGGATGCTGAGCTTGTCGATCAGAAGGTCGGCAGTTTGGCAGGTCGAATGCCGAGTGCCGCATAACAGAGTGAGCGCCTGTTACTCGTCCCAGCTTCTGCCAACCTAGCAGTTCGAAAGCACGTAAAAATGCAAGTAGAAAAATAGGGACCACTACGATGGGAAGGTAACAGCATTCCGTGCGCCTTTGGCGTCTAGTCATGCTGGCCACATGACCACGGAGACGTCCTCGGACAAGCGCTGGCTCTTCGGCTTTGAAACGGAGATGAGCACCGGCCCCTAGAATCAGAAATGACTAGCACGCATGTGTGGGGGAACCTTTACCTTTACCTTTACAAGAGAGATTATCATACCCCTAGGTTGTTAAGGAATATTGTACATTGTCATGTTTGTTTTGTTAAGGGAACTGAAGCCATTCTTTCTGCCAGCCAATTGCCATTGCACAACACACTGTCTTAACACTCCTTAGTTAGTTTCTTTGTAAAGAATCTCTTATTCTAAGAAGATCACATTTTGGGTTACCAGTGAAGTTGCTTTTGATGTTAAAAAGTGATAAGTGGCTTCCTCCCCCTCCCCCCCTTCTACACTCCTATTCAGCTACCAAGATCAATGAAACCAATTACATGAAAACCCTTTTATTCAGCCTTGAAGCACTATTGCCAGTACATAGTTTACAACCCATACCCAAAACAACTAGCAATGACCTGGCTTGATCAGAAGGTGACCCAGCATGGATTTGAAAATCAGGAGGAGTCTGCTAGCCCTTTTCCCATCTCATACCTTTCATCAAATTTGTTGGAAAAGTGCTACCAGAGTGCTCCTTATTTTTTATTTATATTTTTGGCAACATTTACAAATACAGTTCTCAATAATCTCTGACCTTAGTTTGTCTATACTAAAGTTTCTAAAATGAAGACAAAAAGCTGCTAAGAGTACAATGTTACTGTATATCCTTAATCAAAAAATGTGATGTTACTTGCCACTTGCAAGTAACCCTTCCCAAAACAAAACAAAACAAAACAAAACAAAACAAAACAAAACAAAACCCTGTTTCCTCTCTGTGACTTTTCAACTAATTGACAAGTGTTGCTCATGAGAGAAAAGGAAGCTCCAACTATCAAAATATGGGAAAACTTTAATGCCCTCTTTTCTAACACAGTTGTCCACATGGAAGAGCTTGAAAGAGGGAGGAGGAGGTTGAATCTTATTATCTGTAATCCGTCCCCATCTCAATGCCTTTATGTGTTTGCTAGAACATAAGAAATGCTCTCCTTCAGACCCACCTTGTAGTGTTTGGAGGCTGGGAAGAGAAGAACAATTTAGGTGACCTGCTGTTCACCTGCTTCAAAACTTTCACTCCTTTAGTAATTCAGCTGAAGAAGACCCATGCTTGGAGCCTATAGGGAACAAGTTGCTTCACATTAGTTCCCCATCCCTGAATATCTCCAAGAGGCATTTTCTTCCTGCTACCGATGGTTAGCCCACCAGCACCAAATGTACAGATATCTCTGTTGAATTAATCTCCACTGAATTCATTGGATTTCAGTCTAAAGGATACCCTGTTGGCTGCAATAGTTAGAGATACTGTTAGAAGCCAAGAAACTCTGCGTTCTAGTTTTGCCTTAGGCATAAAATTCACTCAGGTGATTT